>NW_025999788.1:2967500-3065535 GCF_019419815.1 Pyrus x bretschneideri | reverse complement strand
ATTAGAGCTGTTGCTATGTGTTATTGTATGTGATTTGAAAAATAATATGATTTTTAGATATGGAATTGTGGAAAGGTGTGGCCAGTTTCAAATACTTGAAATAAGTAAGGTTTTATTTTGTAGGAAATCCGGTTTTGGTCAATAGATCATTTTATATTTCGGCATAGGTCAATGGTCATTCCACTTTCTAGCATAGATCAATTGAATCAATTATCCTCATTAATTAAGGTCAATAAAAACAATTCTTCTCTCCATCTAAGGTCCATACCCGTCCTTAATATATCTCTTTATTGACCTCACTCAATCCTAATTTTTCTCTCCATCTAAGGTCAATTACCCCTTTATTTTATGTTTTTGGGTGGGTGGGTTGGGGTGGGGGTGGACTGCATGCACTGCAAAATAACATTGTTATTTCTTGATTTTGTCTTATGCAATTATTATTTTTCTCGGATGGACAAATAAGATAATTTTTGTTGCAGAAAAGCATTAAGGACAAACTCGCAACCTTGGCACGGGAAAAGCAGAATATAAAAGAAGAGATTGATCGCAGCAGTCCTGAACTTCTTAAGGTTTTTTGTTTAGATTTTTATGACGACAAGGCTCTTTGTCTAGTTTCTTGCAATATTTGAATTCAAGCCTGTAGTTTCAGCTGTTTTCAAATTTTCTTGCAGTTAAAGCAAGCTGTAGATAAGCGGAGCAAGGAAATCAATAAGCTTGAGAAGAGGATAAATGAAATTGTTGACAGAATCTACAAAGATTTTAGTAAATCTGTTGGGGTGGCAAACATCCGTGAGTATGAGGAAAATCAACTCAAGGCTTCCCAATATATGGCAGAAGAGAGGCTTAGTTTGAGTAGCCAGCTGTCAAAGTTGAAATACCAGTACGTCCTTGCCTCCCCCTCCATTTCTCTCTCAAGTCAATAAATGCAAATATCAACTTAGATGTCAATTTAAACCTGTTAAGAGTTTCATTTTCTTCGTTTCCTATATCTGTTCGGAATCAAAACAGGTTCTTCATTTCTGATTACTAGTTGTATGGCAGCTGTGGCACTCACTCAGATTATGTGATGCAATGCTTTTATTTTCGTTTGCTTTCAGGTTAGAGTATGAGCAAAACCGGGACATGGAATCACGAATTAATGAACTCCAAGATTCTATTAGTAAATTTAAAAAAGCTTTAGAACGGGTTCAGAAGGAAGAGGCTGCAGCCAAGTCAGCAGCAGAAAAAGCTTCTGGTGAGATCGATCGGTGGAAGGAAGAAATACAAGGTATGAAATGGGATTGTTTTCCAAGAAATGAAATTTTGAAGCTTCTATTCAATCAGCTCGAGATTTAGTGCTTAAGTTATTCAAACTAGTCAGCAAGCCAATTTATTCTTCATTCTTCATTTATTTTTTATTTTTTATTTTAATATGTCTCTTCCCATTCGTTAGAATGGAAATCCAAGTCAGAAGGGTGTGAGAAGGAAATCCAAGAATGGAACAAGCGGGGTTCTACAGCTACAACAAGTTTATCCAAACTTAATCGACAGATACACACTAAGGTTGGAGTCAGTTCTCTTTTCACCAGTTGTGTACCTTGTTCTAGGTAAATTTAAAAGGCCTACATGTGTTTTTCTCACCTTACAGGAGTCACAGATTGAGCAGCTGATGTCACAGAAGCAGGAAATAGTAGAGAAATGTGAATTAGAACATATAAACCTTCCCATCATCTCAGACCCAATGGAGATTGATTCCTCCTTAATGGGCCCAGTTTTCGATTTTAGTCAGTTAAACAAGTCTCACATGCGGGACAGAAGGCCTTCTGAACGGGAGAAGCTTGAGGTGGAATTTAAGCAAAAAATGGATGCCGTAATTTCAGAAATTGAAAAAACAGCTCCAAATTTGAAGGCCCTGGACCAATATGAGGCAATAAAAGAAAAGGAAAGAGCTGTAACTGAAGAGTTTGAAGTGGCTAGAATAGAAGAGAAGGAAAAAGCTGATATGTTTAACTCAGTTAAGCAGAAGAGGTATTAATTGCTTCTACACTATTAAAGATGCTTGGCATGGAATTCTGCTGTGTTAAATAGACGTTTTCTATAGGATAAGAACTAGAAAGAGAAATTTTTAATTTTCCACCTTTGAAAAGCATTGTATTGTTTTATGCTGATCTCCTGCAAACCAAATGTTCTGTGGTTTTTCATTATAATGCAGGTACGAGTTGTTTATGGATGCCTTCCAACATATTTCCAGTAACATTGATAAAATATACAAACAACTGACGAAGAGCAACACACATCCACTGGGTGGGACGGCATATTTAAATTTGGAAAATGAAGATGATCCGTTTTTACATGGCATTAAGTACACTGCTATGCCCCCAACGAAGCGCTTCCGTGATATGGAACAACTATCTGGCGGCGAGAAAACTGTTGCAGCATTGGCTTTACTCTTTTCCATACACAGGTGTGTCTCTTAACTCTTTACCAATGGAAGAGTTTTTACCTTTTAAGTTTTACAGGCTATCACACATGAAAGTTTCAGGTGGAACTTTGTGTATATGGAGATTGCCACAATAGTGATGTATATTAATAGTTGTATTTCCTCTTATACATGGGTTCAGTTTTAGGCCTTCACCGTTTTTCATACTGGACGAAGTCGATGCTGCACTAGATAACTTGAATGTTGCTAAGGTTGCTGGATTCATCCGTTCAAAGGCACGTGAAGGAGCCAGGGCTAACCAAGATGATGAGGGAGGCAGTGGTTTCCAGAGCATTGTAATATCTCTAAAAGATAGCTTCTACGACAAGGCTGATGCTTTAGTTGGGGTTTACAGGGACTGCGAAAGGAGGTGAGCTTCACACGATACTAGGAACACCAATAAATTTTCACATTTCACTTTATACGGTTTAGTAATGCAGTAACCGTGTTTGTGTTATTGCAGCTGTTCGGAAACTCTGACATTTGACCTGACCAAGTATCGGGAGTCGTGATACAGCTACCACAGGCTTCAGCTAGATAACCATGCTTATGATGTAGATACGGATTGTTTCGCTCACATTTCACGGAATTGCTGTGCATAAAGGTTGTAAGATTTGTGTAGCTGTTGGATTGTTCTTTTATAATTAGGCATGAAATTCAGCAAATAGATCTTCTGTGTTAGGCATGTAAAATTCACCCCTTTTGGTTCTGTTTGATTTGGAGACCGATAATGTTGTACTTTTTCACAAAGCAATAAGCTTTACATTATTTACTGTTCTTTTACTTTTAGGGAGTGGTTTTTTACAATTTTCTTTTTACCTCTTGCACTCTTAATTTTGTCCCTTGATTGTTTTTTAATATGTTTCCGCTAAATGGCCGGAAAGAAAGAGGGGAGTGTATAAGACCAATGAATCTCCAAAGTGTGGTCGTCTTGAGATTGACCGTATTAGGATCTGCTTAGGAATATTTACGTAGAAAGCAAGTCTGCTCATAAGCGCTTCTGTTGAAAGTTGTCATAATCACAAGTTCACACCAATATGTTTTTGGAAAACCATTTGAAAGTGTCTTTTTGAGGGTTTGGAGAAAACCTTGGAGCGTATATGTAAAGCACTAGAAAGTGCGTGGGAATATAAGATAACTTGGGAGGCTTGGAATAGTGACGACTTGGAGAATGAGTCAAGTAACACGTTGTGGTTGGTGAAAAGTAGTCATTGGCAATCTGTCAAGTACCATGTTAGTTGCCCAAATGTTGGCCAATTTAGGCATACACCAACAAATTATTAAACCAGTCCCCAACAGAGTTGCAGAATTATGTGGAAGGGGTTGAGAGATTAACTAATCATGTCTTTTTACATAATATTTTATAATGTTGGTACAAAAATGTAAAACTGTGAGGTGTCAGAGAGTTCATGGAGAGTCCCATTTTGAGAGAGTTCTTTTAGCATTTCTCTTAGGAAAATTTAAAACCATTACTATGTTTTGGTGTATTGCATTGATAATGAAGGGTCAAAGATCTTTTTTTTATTTGATCTAAAAGTCACAAAAATTTAACTGTCTAAATTCAAGTATAGACTATACTCTGATGCATAATAAAAAAACGTAAATTTCTCAATTTTTTTTCTTCTGTTCTTTCTTGTTTTGCTTCTTAATAAAACAGAGCCAACTTATTAACTTAAATCCCTTAAAGAAAACTGAAAACTAAGTTTGAGTCAAAAAAAAGAAAAAGAAAAAGAAAAGGAAAGATCTTTTGTATTTCCCCCACCTAAATCTTCCATTCATTAAGAGCCACTAGTATCCATGCCAGCCTGCCACATGTTAAAACAATCCAAAACAATTTTGGACCAATCTAATTGTAGATTGCTTCGCACATAATCGGTTGATCTAGCGGTATGCAGTTTTTATTATCAAATTTTATTTTTCTGAATTTTATTATCGAATTTAAGATGATACAAAATTATAAATACATTGTGATTTATCATCAACGAATTAGCGACTGGTTATAAAAATGTCTTTCTAAATATCTTATCGCATGCCAAATTTAGATTGTGTGATGATTATTTTATTTTATTCTTTTCATTTCAAAAAAAAAAAAAAAAAAAAAAAATTCATCACACAATCTAAATTTGGCGCCAAGGGTAACTCACGGTTGTTTTCATCTTCATAGGCATACAAGATTCCAACAGAGCTTTGGAGTTTGAGGTGATAGAAAAAAGGAAAGGGAAAAAAAGAAGAAAGCTTTGCAAATTTTTGTGTCTCCATGTCGATCTCAATTCTCCACCATTGAATCCTCTCACCACCAAAAATTAGTCCTCTGGAAATAGCTGCCAGAGAGCTGTGTGCACCGAAACTCTGGCACCACCGGGAACCTGAAAGCACGATGACGGAGAAGAAAAAGGAGGAGGAGACACCATTAGAGAATGTCGAGGATGATCGTGTCGAAGAAACTGAGGATGAAAGCACCCAAGAAGAAGGAAGCAAAAATAGCCCAAGTGAAGATCAAGAAAGTGATGTAGAAAGGGAGGGTGGAAATGTAACTTCACCGTCTGTCGAATTCAAGAACAAGAAGAAGAAAAGGCAGAGAGCCTTGATGGAATTGAGGTGCAGGGTTGAGGATGCAATTCTTGGGAATTATCTGTTGGGAAAACCCAACAAGAAGCTTGGATCGGACGAGAGTTTTAGACGGGAGAAGGAGCCAAGGGAGATCACTCTTTGGGGGGTGCCCTTACTCCCTAGCAAAGGCCACCAAGGCACCGACATTGTGCTGCTCAAGTTCTTGAGAGCGAAAGACTACAAGGTCCTCGAAGCGTTCGAGATGCTGCAAAGGATGCTGAAATGGCGAAGAGAATACAAAACGGATGAGATTCTGGAGGAGGAGTTGGGGTGTGATCTTAAGACTGTTGTGTTTTTGAATAGTGTGGACAAGGAAGGGCACCCTTTGTGTTATACATTTTATGGGCCCTTTAGAGATAGGGAATTGTACAATAGGACTTTTGGTTCTGAGGAGAAACGGCAAGAGTTTTTGAGGTGGAGGGTTCAGTTTATGGAAAGGGGAATTCAAAAACTTAGCTTCAAGGACAGAGGAGTGGATTCTATGGTTCACGTTACCGATTTGAAGCACTCGCCGGGGCCGGACATGAAGGAGCTTCGTTCTCTTAGCAACAAAACCCTAGTTTTGCTCCAAGAAAACTATCCAGAGCTCATCCAAAAGAATGTAAGTAGTACTTTCAAATTTGAGGTTATGGGCTAGATTGAATATGTTACGATGTGATGATCACGCTGAAATATTTGTACAAATGTTGTTGGTTGATTAATTTGCAGATTGTGATAAATGCTCCACTTTGGTATTATGTGGTGCATGTGCTCAGATCAAGGCTCCTAAGTCAAAGAACCAAAAAGAAGTTCGTGTTTGCCAGGCCTTCAAATGTTACAAAAACCCTTCTCAAGTGAGATTAATATATAATATTTCACTAATTAAAGTTTGAATGCTTAATTTATGTTCTTTTATCTCACAAATTTGCTTGGAAATTTACCAAAAAGGTTTGTAGAACCAGAAGAACTCCCAGCTCAGTATGGTGGCCTCAAAAGAGAGGAAGATGATGATTTCACACCAGAGGACAAAGCATCAAGGCTCAAAGTCAAACCAAGCACGAATGCCTGCATCGAAATCCCAGTTGCTGAGGTATTACTTCAAACAACAAATATATTAAGCTTCCCATAAATTCAATTTTCTACTTTTAAATTGGAGAAATCTTTTAGTGTGACAGTTAAACTATTACTTGATGTTACTAATTCACGTGTTATAATGTAATTGAACATTAATGATGTCTCAAACCTGGGGTATAATATTGATAATAGATAGCATGAGCAAACTTGTAACGTCATGTGACATTTGTGGTGGTCATAGTGACAAAAATACTCTTTAGTTCGATGCATGATGAGGCAAGGGTTCATTAGTTTTACGTCCGGGCATGCCCTCAACCTTACTTATTCAGAGCAAATACGAAAGTATTTCACATCAGTTGGTATCCAAAAGTTTGTCTCTAGCTTTATGCTTGAATAATCTTGATTGACTGACAGATTTTGGGTGTGCTTAATTGATTGATTAGGGTGGATTGACAATGGTGTGGGATCTAACAGTGGTGGGATGGGATGTGTACTACAAGGAGGAGTTTGTACCTGATGATGAAGGCTCATACAAGATTCTGCTCCAAGAAAGGAAGAGATTGGGACAAAGTGTTAGAAACTCCTTCTATATTAGTGAACCTGGCAAGATGGTGATAACAATTGAGAACTGGACATTCAAGAACAAGAGGGTTCTCTATAGGTCCAAAGCCAAACCCACTCTCCCCATGTATATCTACTTTAACAAATAGCTTTCTATTTAGATAGTTCTGCTTAATTACCATGTGTTTGGATGATGGGAAAATATTTAGAATTCAAGGAAAAGTCGGGAGTTGGACGGTAGAAAAGCTAACTCCCTCGTTTGCCAAGATGAGCGAAGAAAATGAGAAATTTCATGCGAGAAATATTTTGGAAAATTCTGTGGTTTAATTTCCCTTGGTTTTCTTTCTCTTTGTTTGGCTTTCATTTACATCGGTCTTCTCTATTTGCTGTCGTTGCCTCTTTATCTATTGTTTTCTTTTCATGTCATTTCTTTTTAATGATGCTGTTCATCCCCCAAATTCTACATGGACCTTGCATGTAGGCCGAGAATTTACATGAACATGAATTTAGAAATTACTAGTTTCTACTAGTAGATAGATGGTGTGTGAGAGATGAAAATAGCTGACTTAGAGCAGCTCTAGCCCACATGAAATTACCGGAGGGGTAGATGTCGGAGACGGGAGGAGAGGAGGAGGTGATGGGCTCGGGCGAGGCGATGGGTTCAGGTGAGGCGAAGAACCCGACTTGTCGGACCTTGGGGTCACTGATTGTGCGGGGAGGTCGGCGGGGGTCTATTTGAAATTTTTTGGCAGTGTGGAATGAGGGTTTTAAGGGGTGTGGAGTGAGGGTTTGAGGTAAGGAGAGAAAAGTGTGGGCGGTTTGGATCATTGGATTTCATCGGGGAGGGGAGGGAGAAGACGGGAACAAGTAGAGAAAGGAGGAGAGATTAATAATAAAATAATAATTTATTTTTTTTAATTTCATTTTTTAAACCAATTGTTTGAGCAATTTATTTTACAGAGTGAAGATACACTTGGACAAATACTATTTGCTAAGTTAATAATTGTCTGCCACTTAGTACTAAGTCTAGTGGTACTCCTCTTCACTTGTAAGGGAGAGATCTTAAGTTTGATTTTTGCTAAAGATGAATTTGAACCACATTATGATGAGTCTCGTGTGAGGTTTAGTCTACCTCCCCACACCTTAGTGCAGATACTATCGTTTGTTAAAAAAACAAGAGTCAATAATTGCCTACTGCCCAATTGTGTAGGCAATTATTAGCCTACGAGTTGGAACTACTCTTAAGATGAAGAAATTTTTCAGTGTGCCCGAAATAGGAGCGAGACACCACATGTCATTATATAAATGGAAGAAAATTTTATTTTTAAGTGTCATTTCACTTATATTATATAAGAAAATCTCTAGGCAATATAAAAAAATTTAGATAAGAAAATTGTAAATGACTGAACTGATCATTTATAAAATTTTATTTTTAAGTGTCCCTTCACTTATTTTTGCTCTAGTTGACATACAATGTACCCAATATCTTCAATCATTTCGTCTACATCCAACTTTCGCAACCTTTTAGCACATATTTGCTAGAAGAATGAGACAAATATACCATTGTCTCAACAACCTCGAGGTTCCAATTGGCCAAATAACAATCGGAAAGAGCCACTACAATAAGACATGATAGTCATTACTCTTTAAACCCAACAATGTCTCAGTGTCCATTTTAACGTGTTTTGATATATTGCTAGCATACTTGCCTAGAAATTTCACACTTTGCTGTCACTTGAAGAATTCCTTCTTGCCATCGGGTTTGAAAGTATATTTGGCGTTCTTTTTCTTGTATTTACCATGGATTAACATAGGCCAGAGGTTGAATCTTATCCCCATTGTTTGCATGCCAATACGAGTCTTCATGGTGTCCTTTGATTTTTCGTCGAAGGTAGAGTCGTTCCCACCACATTATCGCAAACATTCTTCTCAATATGCATGAGGTCAGCAATGTGTCGGATTTTCAATTTTGACCACTATTCCAAATCAGAGAGTATACTATTTTTTATCCAATTTAGATTTCCATTGGTTTCAAACCTTCCCCAAATTAGAGCGTATTCAACTTGGACAATATTTCATCTCTAAATAATTCTCTTGGTCTAGGTTGATACTCTGTTTTCCAATCAAATGTTTAGGCTTGTTACGCCACTCGTGACCTCAGAGGAGCCATTTTTGGTAAGCCAAGTAACATATCTTTCCAGCATGCTAAAAGGATGATTTGTCTTTTCTGCATGTTGGGCATGCCATATAACCTTTGGTACTTCGTCCCGACAACATACAATAAGCTGGGAAATCATTAATTATCCACAGAACTGCTACTTGCAAAGTGAACATGTCCCCATTGGACTTGTCATACGTTCGTATATCTTTTGTCTATAAATTTATCAACTCATCAATCAACGGCCGCAAATAAACATCAACAGTATCACTGAGTGATCTATGCCTGGTTATTAAAAGACTCGTAATCATAAATTATTTATTCATGCACCTCTAGGAGTAAGTTATAAAGAAGCATGACCACCGGCCAAGTGCTGTGCTCATTCGAAAAGTTTCCAAATGGATTGAAGTAGTTAGAATCAAGTCATAACCTGACATTTGTTGGCTTTGCAGCAATGTATGGATGGATTTTATCAAATCATTTTCTTGATTTGCCATTAGTTGGATGTTGCAGAACATCATCATCATCAACTTGTTCCTTCTTATGAATCTCTGTAATCTTGGCTTAAGTGAAAAATAACACCTTGTTCGGAATCTTATTCTTTTGAAATCTTGGCTTGTTGAACTTATGAAAATTATCTAACTTCTCAAATTAACCGTAAAACAATGCACAATTGTTTGTGCATGCATGGATCTTGTCATATCCTAACCCGAGATCTTCAAGATCTTCTTTGAGCCAGAATGATTTACAAGCAATGCATTTGGTTTCGGAAGCATACTTTTAACAATCCCCATCATCATATATATCGTAGTTATGATTGGTCATATTACACTTTACTTTCATGTGCATAAATTCTAGAACGATTGTTATTACGAAAAACCTTCACAACCAAAGTACATTCTCGTTGAGTTTCCTTGAGCAATTTATATTAACTCTCGGGATCTGTGGATGACTCTTTGTCTATATTGAGTGAAGCATTAAGGAAAACATCATTCAATATGTCCATCACTTGGTCACCATCAACATGGCCAGATGAAGAGGGTTCATGCCTAACTGTTTCACTGCCGAAAGATGTTGACGCTATAATGAGTGATTCTCTATGATAAGTCTAATTGGAGTAGTTGTATACTATCATATTCATATACAAGTGATATCGAACTTCATCCAGTGTCATCCAAACATAGTTGTTACATTTCATGCAATGACACCTCATACAACTCTAAGCACTGATATGTTCGCTTGCAAATTGAATAAAGTTGTCGATCACATCCACATATTGGTCACAACTTCTATCTTGCAACTTGATCCACTCTTTGTCCATTGTGTTTGTTTTAAGAGAATTTAGTCATCATAATAATTTGATACGCTTCATCACCACTTTATGCCTCAAGTAATAATCATATCCCATTTCAAAGTGCACTTTCTGTGTTGCAGTTTGCAATTCACACGACTATTTCTTATAGTAAAAAATTTGGTAGCCTCTCCCTAGGTTTCCAAGTGCACGACGTAAATATTACAAACAAATATCTAGTATGCACTCGAAGAACATTATGGTGATACAACTGAATTTTTCATGATGAAACTTAGCCACGTTCACCGCAAACCCTAAACACATACTAGTGCATTCCCAAACTGTCCGAACCGGACAGTTCAAGAATCAGTTAAATCACAGAGTCGCATACTACGTCTACACGCGCATTCAACTGAATCTCAATCAGGTCTAAGTTTTTTTCGAATTTATTATAAGAAGTTAATCAACATAATTAATTTCGTATAAATGGTTATGAAATTTTAACAAATTTTACACCACGATTTCTAGACTAAAGCTGCACAAATTAAATTTGCGTAACACACAAACTCAAAGTTTCACATAGCACATAATTTTGAACATACATATATATCACAATTAAACAAATTCTAACTAACTAATTTATAATTAAGAGAGAATTACATACCTTTCTTTTAATTTACTTCTAATCCAATCACAAACCTACAAGAATCAAAATTAATTAATCACATTCAAATAAAAAATTATTCAACAAATAAAAATAAACTAACCTTAAATTAATTGTGAGAGGGAGAGATGAAGGAGAAGGTGTGAGTGTTAGAAAGAGAGAGGGGCATGGGGTTTGCAGAAGTAGCGGTGGTGGCTAGGGTAGGAAGACAAGAAAAAATGAGGAGAAAGAAGAAGCACATACCTATTTGAGAATAAGGGTTTGCCCGACGAACCATCCCGTCGGACATGTACTAGGACAATGTCGAGCAAAGGGTTTTTTGGTGGATCTTTAACACGTCATCGTGAACCTTTGACCAACGACGTGAAAGCGTGGGCCGATGAAGAGGCCCATCAGATAAAGGACACCTAGCCGACAAGCATAAGTTTGTCGCGCAAACCTTAAGGTATTACGCACCTTTTTTTTTTTCTTTTCTTGGTGCTAAAAACTTGCCAGGCGAATATAATAACCTTGCGCGACAACTCTGTTTCATCTCGTACAAATTTTAAATAAACCCTAAATGTTGTTTAGCTTTGCTCTGTCAACTCAAAAATTCGTCCGGTAAAAGATCTTTATCCAACAAAATGTTGTTGGTCGGGCCATAGATTTTATAGAGCAACCCCAATTTTCTGGTAATTTTTTTCCGCAGCAGGCCTGCCCAAATTTGATACTTAAATCTTGAAATCAAAGGATTAATAACTAATCGGAGACTTTAACGTATAAGTCAAGTTCTAAATGATGGTTTCCAAAGACAATTAACTATGTCAATAAATGTGGTCAAAATTAAGAAATTTGAGTAAAAATATTTTCTTGTCAAATTTTAAGAAAGACATGACTTCTTACAAAAATCCAAACTGCATATCGCAGGTAAGTAAAAAAATAATATTAGGGAGACCAAATTTTAAACTAAATTTGCAAATTAAATGTATTACCAATAGGAAATAAATACGTTATTCTACACTTCAATAATCCAATCATCAACATTCAGATCATTAATTTACAAAATTTAATTTAAAAATTTAGTATTCCTAGCATTACTCTTATCCCTAATCAAAGTTAACAAAATTCACCATGCATACTGCATATTCAGACGGGGTGCAGCCTTAATGAGAGAGTTTGTTTTTTCCTTTAGGCAATTTTATTAGATCTCAATATATCCGTTCATTTTAATAACTGAAAATTTGATATTACCCCTTGAAACTATATTTTCCTCTACTAAAACCCATCTCCTTTTATTTTCTTGAATAAAGCCCATTGACTACCCTCCAATTAAACAAATTCTTTAATTAAGTTTGACTTTTCAAATTGTGTATTTTTCGAATGCCTAAACTACCCCTATTAATACTTGGATGGGGTTTTTGGATCAGTTACTTGTTATATCCATTTAATTAATTTTATATATTTTACAAAATAATTCATGCCATTCATTGTATATTCAATGTATTAACTTTCAAATTGAAAACGTGCCAATTGAAAAATAATAATACTAATTTCATAATTTTGTTCATTACATATATAAGTTAATTTACCTACCAACACAACAATAAACCTAAAACAGCTTCGGCTAATATTACAATCCCTAATACACAAAACAAAAGCTATATGTTCCGCACAATTCTTACCTACAAAATAGTCTAATTACCTATTACATCAAACAAAAATTTAAAGGGTCTAGTTTACTTTCAAAATGATCTAATTTACCTACATGATTTATGTGCATTAGATTAAAAGTTTATTTAATTGCCTACAAGCACAAACCCACAACATTCGAACATTATCTAATATCACTAATTTTTTTTATTTTTTTTTTGGAATAGGTAAATTAGTATAATATTAATAAGTAGGTAAATTAATTTAAATGTAGGTAAATTAGTATAATATTTTATAAGTAGGTAAATTAATTTAAATGTAGGTAAATTAGTATAATATTTGTATGTAGGTAATTACATGATTCAAAATGCAGGTTTATTAGTATAATATTTTATAAGTAGGTAAATTAATTTGTATGTAGGTAATTACATAATTCAAACAATATTATTTTTTCCGTACAAGATTGTCTTTCTCTTTTAAATTTGGTAAATTAATTTATATATGTTGCTAATGTTTATGATACAAGAAAGGTAAAATATCCATATGGATTTAATTGCTCATCATAATTAGGATGAGTAATAACATTTATTGACCAAATTAGGATTCTATGGCATAAGTTGTAATTGTATTGTAATAGTTGGTCATATATTTGTCTACATGGTATGCTATTTGAAATTTGGATTTTATTTGAATGTTTAAATTTAGATAGATTTTTATTTAGAAAATAGGAATTTCAAGGACCTATATCCAAAGAACTCTTTTAATAATCTTCCCCTATATCGGACCAGATTCAAGCCAATAAATTTCATTTCTGATAAAGACAATAAAGCACAATCACCTTCTGCCACATATGGATGAACTTCACATGTTACCGTAGCTAGCACATACACCATCAGTTATGAACAAATGCAAGAAAGACAAAACAAAAAACGCATCCAAGGGTTCCCATTCCCTAACATGAAAAGATATATCTAATAAAAAATAATTTGAAAAAACCCAAAACAGTACTACTAGCTAGAAACATATCAAGAACTTGAGATCAGGGGGACACGCGAACCATGCATGCAAACACAGCTCTGAGCTCTTCATTTTTTGTAATATTCTCTGAAGTGAAGAGCCACCTGCCCTGCAACAAAAAATGAGGTGTAGGCAATTCAAAGCAACTTAGCCATGCAAAGAGAAAAATGTCGAATGATGCCTTACCCACATATGCATACGTGTCCCTCCTCCTCCTCCTCCTCCCCCTATAAATACCAACGCCTTCTACTCGCCACTTCCACCATCTCAAATTCAAAGCAACATATCAACTATCAACTTAGTAGCTTTCACTGATCACTCCCTCTGCTTTCTTTACCATGACGAAGTCTTTGGTGTTTTCTCTTTGCTTGCTTCTTGTTTTCAATGGCTGCTTAGCAGCACGACAGCAGTCCCAGCAGCAGGGCAAACAGAATGAGTGTCAGCTCAACCAGCTCCAAGCTCGGGAACCCAGCAACAACATTAGGGCGGAAGCCGGGCAGATCGAGACATGGAACCACAACGACGATGACTTCCAGTGCGCTGGTGTCGCTGCTGAGAGAATCACCATCGAGCGCAACGGCCTTCACTTGCCTGCCTACTCCAACGCCCCTCAACTCATCTACGTCGTCCAAGGCAATGTCTAATTATATTAGTCAACATGTTAATTAATTACTAAACTCTGTAATTACCTGAAATATTTACTTTGTCCAATATGTAAATATACCATTGTATTAAAGAAATATTAAAACATTTAATGTATGATTGTTCATGCAGGTAGTGGTGTTCTAGGAGTTGCTTTCCCTGGGTGCCCTGAAACATTCGAGGAGTATAAGGACCAATCTCAGCAGCAATTCCAGAGAGGCGGCCAAGAGCAGCGTGAACAACAGGAACAACAAGAAGAGCAGCAGAGACGTCGGCAAGAGCAACAGGGACAACAAGGACAGCGAGGCCAGCAGGAACAGGAGCAAGGGCGCCACCAACAAGGCCAACAAGGGCGGCAACAACAAGGCCAGCAAGGCCAGCAAGGTCAGCAAGAGCAGCAAGACCGCCACCAGAAGGTCCGCCGCATCAGGGCTGGTGATGTCATTGTCATCCCCGCCGGGGTCGCCTTCTGGACCTACAATGACGGCGACCAGGAGCTTGTTAAAGTCAGCCTCCTCGATGTCAGCAACGACCAAAACCAGCTAGACCAAAACCCTCGGGTACTATTAACGTGCTTAATTACCTAATGAATTGATTATTTTTTTAGGAACTATTATTAGCACTTCAAAAATCTTATAGAAAGTTTGGAGTGCCAATAACAATTCTTATTTTTTTTTTTTTTTGTCAAACGATATATTTGTTAGATTAAAAAGTTAACCGGTTTGAACTTAGGTTATGATGCAAAGGTAACATTCTTCTCCATTTCTGTAGTAGAGGGCTACGGAGGGCCACTAGCTAATGAATTAATTATTATTTAACAAATTCCAGCTTAACCAAAACCCTTGGTTATTATTTACGTCCTAACTTAATTAAATAAACATAAAAATGGAGGTTGTATCTCGCATACAATTCATTCGTGTCTAATTTTTGTTATGAAGTGCAAATGCATGATCGACCTTATTTATTGTTAATTTAATTAGTTAACTAACTTGTTTTTATTTCAAAAATTGTAGAAATTCTATCTCGCTGGTAACCCAGAGAATGAGTTTGAGCAACAAGGCCAGAGCCAACACCGCCAACCACGCCAATTCGGGCAGGGCGGCCAGAGAGAGCAGCAACAATTTGGGCAGCAGGGACAACAAGGACGACGACAACAACAACAACAAGGACGCCAACAACAACAGGGCCGCAGCCAGCAGCAACAAGGAAGCAGCAACAACGTCTTCTCCGGTATGAATACTCAACTCCTCGCCCAGGCACTCAATATCGACGAAGAGACCGCCAGGAGCCTCCAGGGATCAGAGAACGACAACAGGAACCAGATCATCCAAGTCAGAGGCCAGCTCGACTTCCTCCAACCACCTAGAGGCCGACAGCAGCGCGAGCACGAGGAGAGGGAGCAGCGCCAGGTGGAGCAGGAGAGGAGGCAACAAGGCGGACAGCAGGGTTTGGTGGCGGCCAACGGCCTCGAGGAGACTTTCTGCTCCATGAGGTTGATTGAGCACATTGGCAACCCTCAGCGCGCCGATGTCTACTCTCCTCAGGCAGGTCGTATCAGCACCCTCAACAGCCTCAACCTCCCCATCCTCAGTGCTGTCCAACTCAGTGCCGAGAGAGGCTTCTTCTACAGCGTAAGTAAAATAATTTACATGCATAGATACCTTTTTATGAAGTATTAATTATTATTTTTGAACAAAAAGTATTTTTTTATTAATTTAAAGGAATATTGATATTTGAACAATTTTCTTTTAGTATAAAGTGGAAGAGTAATGCTAGGGAGACTCAATTTGGAGAGCGTTGATAGACATGCTCATTTATATTGATGACATATTATTTAGTTTGTAAATTTAATTTTCAAATTGAGTCTTCCTAGCATTACTCGAAAATCCATTGTGGTTTCTATTATCCCTAAAGAGGTAGACTAAATTTGTACACTAAACCTTGTAAACTAAGTAACATGGAAGTTGATGATTACATTATTACTTCAGTGTTGATTAACGTGCTTATTTTTATTGATAATACATTATTTAGTTTGCATATTTAGTTTACAAATTTAATCTACTTAATATATAGTACCCTTACCCAAAATATAAATGATCAATCAGAGACAATACAAATAATTTTATTCCAATTTCAGAAATTAATATTAAGGCTTGCAGAACTCATTTTTCTTTAAAGAAATGATGCAAAACAATGTGATCACCTTGCAACACAAGCAATTTTGTTCTAATTCAGTAATTAATTAATTATATATAGACGTGACAATGATTTATGGGGATGATTTTTGTCATGCAGAACGGTATCTACACCCCACACTGGAACATAAACGCCCACTCAGTGGTCTACGTGATCAGAGGAAGCGCTAGGGTTCAGATCGTGAACGAGAACGGCAACCCGATCTTGGACGACCAAGTGCAGGAGGGACAATTGTTCATAATTCCCCAGAACCACGGAGTGATCTCGCAAGCCGGCAACGAGGGATTCGAGTACATCGCCTTCAAGACCAACGACAACGCCATGCTCAGCACTCTTGCTGGCCGGACTTCCTTACTCCGTGCACTGCCGCTGGAGGTGCTCACCAACGCCTACCAGATTGAGCGCCAGCAGGCCCAGCAGATCAAATACAACAGGGCGGAGAGCATTGCCTTGAGCTCCAGCCAGTCTTTCCAGAGGAGGGCAGTTGCGTAAATGTATGTTGGATGAATGGGAAGAATGTAGTGAGTGCGGCACGTAGTGTTTTTTTGGAGCTATGAAGTGAAGAGAGTGAAAATAAATAAATAAATAAATAAATAAAAGGCCTTATGGGGCTTTAAACTACTAATGTAAAAGGAAAGAGTGTGTAGCTACAAGTAAATAAGTACTACGTGTAACCTTATGCATGTAATAATCAATGAAATTTTCCCTTCCCTAAACATGGCTTTGGCTCGATTGTTGCAAATTAACAACCTTCAATTCATAGTGTGTGAAATGAGAATATCCATAATTCTCTTGACCAATAACTCTAATTAAGAAACAATAATAATTTTGTCCACGCAAATTACGTGTTCTTTATAGGATGGGCATAAGCTTTTTCAAAAAATGTACTGTTTGTCAAAGTATTTCTTGGATATATCCCTGAAAGTGAAAATGTCCACTGATTGTACTGAGCTCTCCGACCTCAGATGACCACTGATTGTCTATGCCTTCCTCTTTGGTGGCCGCATATATAGGCATACGTAGGCTATCTATGGCTACAGAGCAAGAGAGTCACAGTTGTTAGAATTGTGGGCAAGAAACCAATGGCCTTATCCCTTTTTTCTGCTAGTGGATATACGTACAGGCACCTAAGTCTAATCTCAGTTGTGTCACTAAAACCAAGAAATGAAAAAAAAAAAAATGAGTCATTGTTACAACCGGTCTGGTGTGAGAAACATTCATGTCCTTCGATGTCTAAATTAGACTTAAGTAGTAGACGTATCATAATTCAAGAGTTTAAGTTTTTCTTGGTTAGGAACAGTTAGCTCTCGTGATTGAGGGTGAAATCTCCTTTGTAATAATGAACTTGAGCATATCGCAACTCGTAAGAGAGACACATGGCATTTGTTTATCGGCCATGATGTGACCTTTATTCCGTACACCAAATTCACTAGCCGCTTGAATGAAAAAGATTTTTTTAGTATGATTAATACATAAAATGATATATCATATGTCACTATATAAATAGTGGGATGTGTGTGTTAAAAAGTTAATAACTTGAAATATAAAATTTCCTACCACTTATGTAAAAACACGTAGTGTACCACCTGTATTTCAGTCACAATAAAAAATTTCTCATTGAATGGAGAGACGTAAAAGACGATGCAATTTAGAGTCAATGATTTGTGATCACTAATTGTGTCAATCGTTAAACTTGTGACCAGCCCTAGATTGATGGTATGATTCCTCCATCAGTTGAAACTTACCTTATAATTAGGCCATGTTATGTTTAGTAAGTTTCTCGGTCATGCTTGGCCTCAGTGTGTCTGATCCGCGGGTCCAGTAGACTTCCTTCCTTGGTCCATGATCCGAAACTCACCAGTTCACCTGCATTAGTTGATGTAGGCCAGATCACACATATCTTTTCTGTGGGAATTTGAGGGACAAATCGTTAATGAGGTTCTCCCAGGCTACGTGTATATATCTCATTGCATGGTGAAAATGAATTTCCAAATTAATAATCAATCCGTGTGTTGCCAACTTTTTTTCTTTTCAAAAGAGAAACAACATATTTTATTCCATGAAGGGGAAAATAAAAGATTCTAATACAAATGAAGATGATGACACCTAACATGTTAGAAACCAATGCATCTGGTGCAGAAGAGTATTTGCAAACAAGATTTGAAACTACAACATAATAATCTCAGATGTAACAAAAAATTAAGAGAGTCAGAAGCATTCATGGAAACCAATGTATCTAGTGTTGCAAAATCATGTTGTCAATATGACTACGGAGAAGGGTTAGCATTCTCTTTAGATTCAGTGTGATTCTACTTTGGCAGTGCATTATCTTTCGAATAAATCTATCCGTTGGCGTTTATTGGTTGATTGGTCTAACTATTGCACTATTCTTCCTTCCATGCGCATTCAAGTTTCTCATATTTATCATGAAGGTAATTAGGTGGCAGATTGTTTAGCGAACTTTGGTGTAGATAATGTTGGGATTCATTGGCGGCATTCTTGTCCTCCGAGAACATGCAGCTGCAACCTTTGTTCATGATCATTCACGGCTTCCGAACTTCCGGTTCTCTTAAGAATGATTTTAATGGCTTTCTCATGATCTAGATTTGAGTTTCATAATTTCATTGTTGGTTTGAGCCTGGATCATTCTTTATTGCTCTACCATTTTCATTTTTATATGGTATTTGCTGAACAGGACTTTGCGGCTCCAAATCACCTTATGATCCCAAATGACAATTTTAGAGTGTCCAGCAAAATCAACCAGTACCTCCGGTACTCTAGTGAACCACCAAATTAACCACAAAACAACAAAACTCGCCTACAGCGAGACTATCAACTCACCTGAAGCGAGATGACTAAACTCGTCATGAGAAACAATACTTATACTGAGTTTCTGGAGTTAATACAAAACAAGACAGTTTCTGGAGTTCTTACAAAACAAGACTTGAAAAAAAGAGGCAAAAACTAACAGGCAACATTACTCAACAAGATCCTCCCACTGATGATTTATATCCATGCAGACTAGATCGTTGTCGTCCAAACCGGATCCAAACTTGATCCTTCAATGCACCAATCGAGCCGAGAAATCTAGTACATGACTCGATTTGGATAGAAACAACTCATGACCCAAAAGCCTCAAATGCTTGCACAAATTAGAGAGTGGAACAACCATTGATCCGTCCAAAAGACAGAATCAAGACAAACCAACACCAATGATAAGAGCTCACCGAGATGAAAGAGATGGTGAGGGTTCGACCATGAAAGACCGCCGGACGAAGGAGATGCGGTTCCCCGCCACAAACGCGACAAAATTATCTTAATTAATTGTTGGACCACTGCAAGTGGGCCTTTATAATAGTGGTAGAAAAATGTCGTGCCCTTACATGATGGCATGAGTTTAAACCCCGTCGGAGACTATCTAACATCTAACTTATTAACGTTATTGCTCAACTCAAAAAAAAAAAAAAAATTGTTGGACCACTTAGTATTCGTTTATTTCTATGTTGGGATATTTTTGGTAAGGTTTTATGGTAGGATAAGGATTAGGATCCTAATTTTAAGTTTCGAGATTGTATTCTTTTGCTTAAAAAATGAAGTCTTTATATATATATATATATATATATACATTTTAAATAATCAGGAAGGAGAATATATGTTATGCAAAATGCAGTCCTTTTATTATGTAGCTGTCGTAGTATCAGGTAGTGCTCCTCTGTTTTTAGTCAATCAAATAAGAATCAGAATTACAATTATTTTTCTTCTTTTCTCTTTAAATTTTGGACACTGATCAGAATTTACAACTCTCTTATGTCAGTAGTGGAACCCTGAAAAATCTCTCCCCGTGTTGAGCAAGACAAGAATTGTTCCTGAATTCCACAAGGAAACAAACAATTTCGTATTCCTAATAAATATTATACTTTCTAGGCCCCCCTCCCAACTCCACTCACTGTTCAATTTCATACATTTACTCTTAATATTAGTCATTTAAAGTAAGTTTTGTTAGTCAAATTAAAGTTTTCTCTAACCCTAGTACCCGACGCACCAAAACCCAGAGAGACACAAACCAAATTAAGTACCAAAGGGTTTGGTTCTTTTCCATACATTGTTAAAGTTGAAATTGGATCTCTTTTCTTCTCTTTCCTTCGTTTATCTACCGCCCCCATGTACATACATAAAATTCTGGCCCCGCTCTTGAGTTATGTATATCAATCTTTTACTTGTTCAGAATTCCTACCTGATGAAAATGATGAATTCACTACTTTGTAAATCCAAAGTTCTCAGACTTTGCATATATGGTCAAAGATCAGTCGTTGAAAGCTTTTGATTTTAGATAGTGCTATATTCACGCTTATTTTTACACCCTTATTAATTTTTTACCCTTAATCTTTTTTAATTTATTCACTTTGATGACCGCAAATTGAGAAAGATGTGTAAGATGTAAAAATGATATATGGATTGATTTTATGATCAAGGGATGCGTTCGTTGACTTTGTATTGTTGGAGGTTGGAACATACATATATGTATATATTCCTGTCTTGGTAATTTACTCAACTAGTAAGTTTAGTACTGCTATATAGTTTATCAGTAATATATTTTTCTTCTTATTTATAATATATATAAAGTACTGTTTATAAATGTCCACAAGTGAGATATTTAGTTGGCTAATGCTTTTGATTTTATGATCAAAGGAGAAAGAAGAAACAAACCGGAAACCATGCACATGAAGGAAAATTTATTTAGATAAGCTAGATTATTACATGCATAAGCCTCCACGTAGCATTTATTTACTTATTACAAGCTAAGCTCACGCTCCTTTTAGCCCTAATACATACAGCCATTTATAAGGCCTGTTATTTCTCCTGGTCTCTCTACCTACCTTTATTTGTTACTAGAAAACCCCAAAAAACAAAACACTACGTGCCGCATTAGGTAGATTTTAGGTTATCTCATCACATTCATGGCATGATCGACCATGGTCGGCGTGAGGAAGAAGAGCTGGCGCTCAACACTCGGGTCTCCTGCCTGTTGTTCTTGAGATCCCTGACCTGTTGGCGGTCAATCTGGAAGGCATTGCGAAGCACATCCTCCGGTATCGCCCTCAACACGGCGGTCCTCCCTGCCATGGTGTTAATGAGGGCCCAGTCATTCGTCCTGAAGGAAATGTACTCGAATCCCTGGTTGCCTGCCTGGGTCATGACGGCGTGGTTCTGGGGAATCAAGAACACCTGTCCCTCGTTGACCTGGTCGTCCAAGATGGCGTCTCCGTTCTCGTTCACCACCTGAACCCTAGCATTGCCTCTGATCACGTATACAAGTTCGTTCGCGTTGAGGTTCCAGTATGGACTGTAGATGGCATTCTGCACATAATTTATCCTCTCATTAGTACATTTATCCTTATATAATCTTTTTTCTCTTTCTATATACTGTTATTAGCAATTTTTATGTTTTCGAAATTCATAACCTCTTTCAAGAATATGTAGTAAATTATTTATTAAAAATCTAGTGTACCATCTTCTAACATTACTTACGTTATAAAGGACGCCATGCTCGGCACTGAGGCGGAGAGCGCTGAGGATGGGGAGGGTGCCGCTGTTGACGACGGAAACGCGGCCAGCCTGAGGGCTGTAGAAGTCGGCGCGAGAAGGGTCGCGGATGTTCTCCTTGAGCCTCATGCTGCAGAATGTCTCCTCCAAACCGTTGGCGCGGTCTCCTCCTCCCATCTGGCGTCTCCCTTCCTGCTCGCCCTGGCTGAATGGGCTGACGAAGTCGAGCTGGCCCTGCACCTGGACAATCTCGTTCCTGTCGTCGTTCAATCCCTGGAGCCTGTTGACGATCTCTTCGTCGACGTTCAGAGCCTGAGCGAGCATCTGAGTGTCGAAGCCGGCAAAGAGGTTTTTGCTGTTGCCCCCCTGTTGCTGCTGTCCACGCCGGCCTTGTTGGCCCCTTTCTTGCTGTCCACCCTGGCCTTGCTGCTGCTGTTGGCGGCCCTGCTGTTGCTGTTGGCGGCCCTGCTGATACCGTTGGCCTTGTTGCTGGCTGAACTCGTCTTGTGGGTTGCCAGCTAGATAAAATCTCTTTATATACAGAGAACAACAAATTACATAAAGCCATGTCATTAACCAGTCAATAAATAGAGAGATTTTTTTAGTGTGATCGGTACATTTGAGTGGTATATCATGTTATTATACAAATTATAAGATATGTATGCTAAAAAATTAATAACTTAAAAAATAAAATTTTCTCCAATAAATGATGAAATTCGAACTCTGTGCACGTGAAACACACAAAACACATCTCCAAGTCAATGTGGGCAACGTTTGCATGCAAGATTAAAAAAAATCGTAATTTTTATTAATTGTACTGCTTAATATAAATTACCCTAGGCTGTTGGTCGAGCTGGTTCTGCTCGTTGCTGAAGTCAAGGAGGGAGATAGCAACGAGATCCTGGTTGCCGTTGTTGTAGCTCCAGTAAGCGACACCGGCGGGCAAGGCGATGATGTCACCCTCTCTGATGTGTCGGACCTTCTGGTGGCGGTCTTGGTTCTCCTCGCTTTGCTGTTGTTGTTGTCCCTGTCCTCCGTGTCGTCGGGAGGGCTGGAACGGCTGGAATTGTTGTTGGTGCTGGAATTGCTGGTCCTGAGAATCCTCGAACGTCTCAGGACAGCCGGGGAACGCCACACCCAACACACCCCTACCTGTAAGAGCACAAATTAAAGTATTGTGCGTAAATGTGAATCAAACAGCAGCGCTCTAACATGAATGGATCATGCATATATGGATTGACTAATTAATTAAAAAATAACAACAAGGTGTTAAATAATAAATTACCTTGAACAATGTAGATGAGTTGCGGAGAGTTGAGGAAGGAAGGCAAGTGAAGGCCGTTGGGTTGGATGGTGCGTCGAACCATGGCAACGCCGGCGCATTGGAACTGCTGGTCGTTGGGGTTCCAGGACTCGGTCAGACCAGCCTCGGATTGAATCTGGTTGTCGGGCTCCCGGGACTGGAGCTGGTCGAACTGGCACTCATTCTGCTGCTGAAACTGCTGGTGGGACCCTAGAGAGCTGTTGATTATAAGAAGCAAGCAAAGAGAGAAAACAAAAAGCTTAGCCATGGGGGATAGATATATATATTACAGAAGGAGAGAGACTGCTTTGAGTTCGGATGTGGTGAAGCGGCGAGCAGGATGCGTTAGTATTTATAGGGGGAGGAGGAGGAGAGGGAGGGACACGTATGCATTTGTGTGTAAGGCATCTTTCGCCATTTTTCTCTTTGCATGGCTATGGTGGTTTGAATTGTTTACACCTCATTTTTTGTTGCAGGGTAGGTGGCTTTTGGCTTCTGAGAAGAAACAAAGTTTGTTGAAATATGTGGCAACTAGTTGGCACTATCTCTCATTGTTGTCTTGTTTTCAAGTGAATTTTTACTAACTTGAACCTGTTCTAATACAAGAGAAGGTATGAAAATTCTGACATGCACCAACATATAGATAATTAAATACTCGGTTAAGACCACGGATCAACAATAAATGATATAACGATAAAAAATATCAGTCCATAACTCTATATTATACATCAGTGCATATATACAGTGAAAGAATAATATTTGTCTTTCTTTCTTTGGAATTAGCTCATTCCAACCCTTATAAATAATGTATTTTAACTGTAGAAATTTTATAATCGATTTTTTTTTTTAAACTTTCATTTGAATAATTCATTTTTATAAAGGAGATCGATAAGTCATTCAAATGCATCAAATAAATCAATGATATATGTACCAAATAACATATTACCAATGAACCGTCTATTTATTTGATACATTTAATTTGATGACCGTACAATTTCTGTTTTCAATGATTTTTTTGTAGAGATGATCATTAGACGAAGATTAAAAAATTGAACAATTTCCATTATAAAATCATTACCATAATATACATTATTTGCAAATAAAAAAAAAGGTTCATCCACTAGAAAAATGCAAAGTATTATTCATACTAAAATATTCCGAGCAATAAAAGCTAGTTTGCAATATGTGGCAACCAAGTGGGTACTCTATCTCTCTCGCCATTGCTGTCATGTTTAATATGAAGCGAATTTTTACTGCCAGAACCTGGTTCTGTTTTACAGGAGAAATAATTATAGCCGTTTTGCATGCATGGACCATGGTAATTCAAGTAAATTCTCAGGTGAAGCCATGCAGGCGTGCTGGTGAAAAACGTGAACTCCACCTGATGGTTTCTGATCAGCTTTGGTTCTATCCCAACTCTTCTTGCATGTTCCACATTGTTCCATATCCTCCTCAGTCTCGATCCATCATCATCTATATATGATAATTTCTGCACACTTTTTCTTTCGCTTCACTACACCCACCTACACCCACCTACTTAGTATTGACTTTAAATATATATATATATATATATATATAGCAAATTAAGTGAAAAAGTGTGACAAATATACATCTGTGCATATTCTATAATGTAATATGTTTTTAAACAACTCTCATATCCTTCAACAATACTCATATGCTTTACACAAGAAAAGGAAGGGGATGGGAGGAAAGATAAATTGGAGGGGAGAGAATCTCCAATGAATATATATGTTCACCCTTTTGTTGTTGTGTTATTAATGAAAAGCACAATCAAGTTCCAACACTCTCAATTCCAAAGCTTTTTAGCACGTGCACCAAAAGACAATGAAAAATGTTAAAGAGACTCTCTTAAAAGTGGAAATTTTTATGGACTATCTATCTCTTCGTATTTTTGGCATAATATTTTATAATGTTGGCACATAAATTGACGTTAAACTGTGAAGTGAGAAAGAGTCTATGAAGAGTTCCACTACAAGAGAGTCTCTTTAGTATTTCTCAAAGACAATCACCCTCCACGTGTAACCAAACTTCCATAAAACACTGAACCATGAGTACAAGTTAAAACAACATGTATTTATACGTCTTAGTTGAATCACATACATTTAGGGAAATCACATTACGAGTTTGACATAAATATCCATACCCTAATAATGTGATTAAGAATATTGAGTTAGAGAAAGATCGGATTGCATTCCAACTGAATAGATTCTCTAAACCATTCTATATTCGCCTGGGTAGTATGACACATGACTAGATATCACTATGACTTGTGAGCCTTCTCGAGGACTAACCACATAGTCGTAGATTGGAAGAATTAAAAGAATGTTTTTAATTTGACAAGTGATTGCAGTAGTACTAATCACCTTACTGCCTCGCAAGTTAAAACCTAAAAGGGTCGTACACCGATACACTAGTGTATTGAGATAAGTAGGGAATGAAGGAAACAATTAGTTAAATTAATAAAATAGAGGTGAAATTAATTAGTGTCTTAATTCATCATACTATAAGAAGTCAATTTTGGGCCTTGGGTTTGCGGAGTCCATTGGACCATCCCTCTATGTATGGCCCAGTCTACAAGTGTTGGGTGAGTACTTGCATGTCCCAAAAAAATTAAAAAAAAAAACCTCGAAAGGAGGAGCGAAAAAGACAGACCAAGTTTGAAACCGAGTCAAGCTCCATAAACTCAGATCCCGAACAGAAGACAGACAGAAACCCCACCACCAAAAATGAAGCAAATCTTAGTTCAACTGAGTCAACTCGTTCTTCTTCTTCTTCTGCTACTTGTTGGCTGCTCTGTTCCCACAACAACGGCCAGAAACCAACGGCCAGGATTTCTCTTCACAAGAACAACAGGAAGATGCACTCCTCAGTAAGCAAACCTCTCTCTAAACTCCTCTCTCTTTTTTCTCTTTCTTCAGTTGGGATCGATGTGTTGGGGATTAAATTGCAATTGGTGTCCGTGGTTTAACTACATTTTCACTGTTTTTTTTTTTGGATTATATTTTTTTTATTGGTCCTTGTAGTTTCATTATGTTTTCGTTTTAGTCCAATCCTTCATTGAAAAATAGAAAATTGAAGTATTGGTTATGAAATAGCATTAAATATATTTGGTTTCTAAATTAAAATTTTAAAAATTAATTAAAACTATAATCGGAATTTAACAGAAAAATGGACCATTACTCAATACTCGTTTAGGGCAATTCCGCGAGAATTTCCGTCAAAAGTAAGCACGTGCTTGAATCAGACATCTGCTTTGTTTAGATTTACTAAGCAAAAGGATTTCACGTCCTTAGACCATCTCCAATGGTTGGGCTAAAAGTCAAATATTTTAGCCCGGAAAATTTAGCTTTTAGCCCAGAAACAACTTTTCTGCTCCAACCGTTCTAGTTTAAAATTTTAGCCCGGGATTATTAAAGAATGAATTTAGGCTATTTTTTTAGTTAAATTAATTTTTTTTTTAAAATAAATATGTAGACTATTGTAAATTAATTTTATTAACATTTTAATCTAAAAAAATTTAAATTCCGATAAATATTGGGTGGAGTCCACTCCGATTTCTGGGCTAAATTTTGGGGGAAATTTGGCCTTGGTTTAGCATTTAGCATTTAGCCCAAATTTTCCCCTTGGGTTGGAGTGGGTTTGGGGGGAAATTTTGGGAGGTAATTTGGCTTTTAGCCCACCATTGGAGTTGGTCTTAGTTTTGGAAAATGGATCATTTCTGAATCTCTTCTACCTAATCTCTTCATTAAACAATTCGGATTTTTAAAATTTGATCCAACGGCTACAAATAGAGTTCATTCTAAAAGTTATAATAACTTTAGCTGTTGGATTAAATTTCAATGATTTGAATTGTTTGATGAGGAGGATTAGGTGGAAATGATCGGTCCTTAGTTTTGAAGGATATTCTTACAGAGTGGCGTAAAGGTGGTAACCAGTTGGAACTAAAAGGATGAAAATGTAAGTAAAGAAACTATGAGAACAAAAGTGAAAATTCAAAAAAATTACTGGCCTATTACTATTAGTTCAATTCAGCCTCTCTGTTGTTTGCACAGGTATTGGGGGAGCAGGAGGGAGGCGTGGCCGAAGATGGTCCCACAAACATCGACAGTGTCAAAGATGTTTGGATCAAGAGCATATGAGCGTTACAGATCCGATTTGACATTGCTTGAAGCGACGGTCAGGAATGACGAGGAGAACGTTTACCCTAGGCTGCTGAAGCAGGCGAGTGCAGCACTGGTGAACTCTTATGCAAGAAAAGGGTATCCTTACACAGCTTGGGAGGTCAAGACTCTTTTGATCCAAGCTTTGGTGTCTGAGAAAGCAGCTGCCCTTCAAGCCCAGCACTTTTCTACTGCCAATGAGGCTTGTCATTAGCATTAGCAAGCAACCCTTGTCGCCCTCTTTATGTTTCAAGCGATATTCTATTTTAATGAAAATTCAAACATAAGTGTAGAACTAGAGCATGCTGCTCTAATTAACTTGACTACATTATGATTTTATTTGTATGGACGTTAATACTAGTAGAATACTTCATTCTTAAGAGCGATATTCTCTTTCGTTTTACGCTGCATAACCAAATCACAAATCTCTTTTCACTCTTCCTCACTACACCTCAAAACATTCCAAAACATCTGCTCTCCACCACTACGACGTGTTTGTAACGTCCCAAATCTTTAGGTATTCGTCAATCTTCCATCAGAGGCACGAGATTTACGAAGCGTTTTCCAATCCAACGACGACCGGTCTCCTAGTTGCAAACGACTATTTCATAAACACCTCACATACCTTCCACACCTTTCGCATGACTTAAACTATGATAGTTATTGGCACTCCAAAAACTCCTCATAAAAAGTTTGGAGGGCATAATTAGATAGATTTTTAGAATGCCAATTTGGCAACAAAATGGAAAGTAATGGGCCGCCCCAACAGTATTGGGCTTATATTTTGGTATTGGGCTCATTCATCTCCCGGATCTGCCCGGAAACAGAAACCCTAGGCCGTGTTTGGTTTGGAGAAGTGTAACATCCACGTTCATCTCCTTCTTTGTTCGTCCCTTTCTTCCTTCCCACGCAGGGACACTGTCTACTAATTCAGACACCCCACCCTGCAAAAAACTCAAAAAAAAGAAAACAAAAATCGAAACGCCATTGGGGTTCTGTTGGTTTTTCGCTGCTCGAAATTTTTTAACTCGCCTCCAATTTAATGGCGGGCAGAAAGCTAGTGCGAGATTTTCACCTCTACAGAGAACCCCTCTTTCTTCATCTGACCTCCCAACAGCAGGTTCGTTCTAAATTCTACAGGAAGAAGTTATGAATCAAAGACTGAAGTTTTTTGGGTTAATTTTAATTTTTTTTTTTGTGGGTTGGGTGTTGGGGATTTGATGAGATAGGTTTCGGGCACGAGAGGTCGATTAATTTCGGCCAATGGTTTTTTATGGAATCGTCGATTCAGTATCTTCAATGAGTTTTCGAAGCAAGTCAAAGGCGAAGCTACTAAGTACCTCTCTCTCTCTCTCTCTCTCTCTCTCATTTGCCTGTGTAATATCTGCTATTTTAATTGGTTTTTCTTGTTTAAATGTTGGCTCAAAATTGTTTTACTTGCAACAAATTGTTAAGCCTGTGTTTATAATCAACAAAAATTTGAACTTTATATTTGAAGTTTGTTTCTTGAACTAAAAAACCAGTAACAGCTAGATATTTGAATGTGGAAGGTAATGCAGTCCATCGGCTTAGTTTTTGGCTTTGTTTGCCGCTCTTTTGCTCAGTGAAGTTGTTATTCAAACCGCAACCGTTAACATTTAACTTTTATTGAGTTCTCATAAGGAATTTTTGGGACATCTGGCTCAACATCAATGCTCTGCTTGCAGGAATCCCGAATTTCAACAGTCTGTGAAGGAGCTGAAAGAGAAAGCGGAAGAGCTCAAAGGGGTTAAAGATGATTTCAAAGTGAGGTAATTGTTTGATATAATCACTGTATGCCATAATTAGTCCTTGTAGTTCATAGGCTGAGACATACCCTTGTATGTCAAGGGCACTTCTAAGTGGAGGCTCTGAGATGGTGAAATGGCGAATGCAGAACGAAGCAGACAACTGAGCAGCTATACAAGCAGGTGGATGGTGCTTGGGTCGAGGCAGAAGCAACGGCAAAGAAGGTATCATTTCAAATAAATTAAAATCTTACGTGCTTCAATATTTCGAGTACTCAATGGCGCTGAATTTGCACAAGATATCCACCCCATCCTGTTAGGTTGTTTGTTGTGTAATCAAGTTGTTTATTACCATAAGAAACTTGCATTTGTTTCTACGATTATTTTGTCAACTTATCATTGAATTTATGTTTGCAGGTTTCCGCCAATGTAAAAGAGAAGATCTCGGCTGCCACAGAGGAGGTCTGCTTGCTGCTTTATTCTTTGTCTCTTGCATCTGTACTTGTAAATGCTTTCATCTGCTGAACTTTATTGTTTTCTACTTCTCTGTTGTTCTATATAGGTCAAAGGAACTTTTGGAATTGAGAAAGAAGAAGCTTCAGGGCCTTCTGGTGCAAAATCTGAGCATGTTGCTGATGATGGAATGAAGGGCTCGTCTGGGGAACATAATCACCAGCAATCTGGGGAATATAAAAACCAGCAGTCAGGGTCTAGTAGTACTGAACAAACATTTTTTGGAAAATTTAGGTCAAGTGTTTCTTCCTCGTATTTTTCCTCTGCCTTCTCTAGAGTTAAGGAAGCAAAGGTTACGGACTTGGCTAAAAAAGGATATGACATTGTAAAGGGTGAGTTAACTGGTACTACAACTAAGAGAAAGCACCTGGAGTTTGATCCTTCTTCGACCCCGAAAGTTGAAACTAGTTCAAGAACGGACCTTGTTGCTGTACCCCAATCTCGGTGGAGTAAAAAGTGGGAGGCTTTCAGAATGAAGGTTAACTTTTTATCCGCTCCTTAAATATTACAAAATTAATATCTAGTTGCCTTTCCCCTATGAATTATTTCATTTTTTTTCCTCTCTTACCCAGATGCAAGGTTATCCTATATTCAAGCGTCTTGATGAAATACGTAAACCAGTTACAAACAAAACCCAGGAGGTATGTTATTCAATTGTTGTGTCTGTTCTGTGAAAAATCTAGTTTATGCTTAATGTTTATGGACGGATAACATTTATGCTGTATTTTGTATTGCTTTTTTTTAATGTTATAGTGTTGTCAAGGATGTTGTCCTTTGTATAAAAATCTACCGAGTTAATTTCTGTTGGCCTTGTGTTTGACAACCTTTTTATATGTACTAAATCTCTTGAGGTTGCTGTATGTCCTTGATGAAATTGGCAGATTGCTGAGGACATACGGGATCGTTGGGATACAAGCGATAGCCCAATCGTTCACAAAATTCAGGAGTATGCTGCTAAACTTTCTCTACTTCTTGTTTGTTCTTTATCTGTGAGTTACCGTTTGTTTTTTTTTTTTTACAAAACGGGCTTTACTTTGCCGTTTGTCCCCACAGAATGAGAGTTTTTCCCTAAAACGGTAGCTTGTAAATATATGAGTGGTGGAGCCAGTTGTAAAATATTTGAGTCCTGAATTGACCCTACTTCCTTTGGCAGTTTAAACGAAACTATTTTTCAAGAAACAGACACCGCTGCATCAATCAAGGAGATACGTCGCCGAGATCCGTATGATCATATTTTCATTTGCTGGTGCTTCTTGTCATACTTATTTTGTATTTGGATGACTATTAGTTTCTTTTTCTAATTGTAATCCTTGGATGGTAGATCTTTCTCTTTACCAGACTTTTTGTCAGAAGTTCAGGATGCTGTTAAACCTGTGCTTAATGCTTACATCAAGGTTAGTGCTGGAACTGTGTTACCTTTTCATCCCTCTTTCTCCCTCCTCGCCTCTCATCTTTGTTTTTCTTGTTCGTGTTTTGCTGTCAACGTATCATGATTCCAATTATGCCCCTGTGAGTACCATTTGAGTTTCTCATCTTTATGGAATAACACGTGCATTTTATATGCAGGGGGATCTTGAGACATTGAAGAAGTATTGTAGTAAGGAGGTGATTGAGCGATGTAAAGCTGAGCATGATGGTTTTAAAAGCCATGGCATCTTTTTCGATCACAAGGTAGAAAGCGTGCCTCTTCCTAAAATGAGTGTTTCCATGCGAATTACCATTGCATTCTATACTGATTTTGTCTACTATTATTGATCATACAATATCGATCTCATACTCAATGATGGTGCATTCTAATTTATGATTTTTTTGGTGGTGCGCAGATTCTACATATTTCTGAGGCGGAAATAAAAGAGACCAAAATGATGGGACATTCTCCCATTATTATTGTAATGGTAGGCATTTTCAATTTTGTTTTTCCAAGTTCCATTTGTTTAGCAGAATTTGACAGTGACAGCCATTTTCGATGAATTAACAGTTCCGAACGCAGCAAGTGTACTGTGTACGAGATAGAAATGGTGATGTAACTGATGGTGGCAAGGTAAATAACACACCCCCTATACACATTATATCAAATGTATTGTATTCCCCTTTCAAACCGCAGTTCTCTACGGAAATATGTACTATCGTGTCATTATATTGCTTATTTGAGGTTTTATACATACAAACTCATGTTTTGTGAAATCGTATTGTTTATCAGGACACTATCCACACGGTGTATTATGCCTGGGCAATGCAACAGGTAGATCCAGAAGAACTTGGTGAAGGTGCTATTTATCCAATTTGGAAAGTAAGAGAGATGCAGCAATTCGGAGTTCAAGCCCTCATTTAGTTCTTCGCATAAGTTGCGACCGTCTTGATGGATGTTGTAGCGTTTTTATTGTTCGGAATATCTTCGTTTTTTCGTTCTTCCAGCGTCAGAATTTCCCTGGGTTTTGTTATTCACTTCTGGGGAGTTTTGTCCATTCTTTATGAAGGAAGTGGAATAATTTGTGTTTGTTGGTGCCATCCTTTTATTCCACGCGACCTTGGAATATTTTCGAAAGTTGCAGAAAAAAGAAAGAAAAGTAGATGCATTTTGTACTACTGCAGTACTGCACTTGCTTCATGTGATTGCAATTACAAGTTGAGAGAAGAGACAACAAAAAGGGGGACATGAAGGCATCCGTATCAATCATATTTCGTATGAGGACATAATTAGAAAACTAAGATGGGGCCTAGGCTGGTTATTAGCTTTGATCTTTATGCTAATAGCAAAAGGTGGAACAGAAATTCTTTCAAGTTCACAACTCACTAGCACCAGAGTATTAGGGTAACGAGTTTGATGCTTAATTCTTATGGTTAACACTTTATTTGATACTTAATTTTTATGGTTAACTTGCGGCTTAGCTCAAAATTACCCCTTTACTTGGTCGGAATAATCAATTGGATCATTGGTTTATGAATTTTTTTTTTTTATCCTTGCCCGTGCTAGTGCATGCTATGAATGGGAAAAATTACAATCCAAAATGTTAGTAAACGCATTTAACGTGATGTAATTATAATTCTTATTCCAGATAAGTAAATGTGTCATAAATTAAAATTGATTGATAATATTATTCGATTCTAACTCATAATGTTCACTTATAAGTTTAGGTTAAGCTCATTCCAACCCTATTAGACTGATCTTGGGATATAGGTAAGCTTTTCAATACGGTCAGCATGCATGGATAAGTTGAAGCCTGGATCAAAACTGCTTTTTGCCTGCCCCAAAAGACACCTACTTCTTTGGATTTTTCTTTCATGTCAAACGCGTAGAGTAAGAAGTAAGCTACCTTTAATTAGTCCAAAAACGAATCCACAATCCAAAAGCAGAAAGAATCTCTCTAGCAGCTTATAAAAAAAGCAATTCTCCACAAACTCTTCGCAAACCCTAGTTATCCATGTCTTGCTTGAGATTGAGGCTTCCACCAGCCAGAAGGGCTTGGAAGAGCTTCACCTCCAAACTACAGAGGAAACTCCACAAGCCTAAAGGCATCGCGAAACCCCGAAAAAACAGTGTCAAAGCAATTACTGCTGCTGCTTCATCTTCTGCTTCTCCTTCTGTTTTTGCTTTATCTTCTGTTGGACCGAAACCCTACAAGTTTCTCCGGCTGCGTTTTAAACGCAAAGGGCGTCTCGCCCTACATTTTCGCTACAACCGGCGCCAACTTCTTCAGAACCGTGGTAGCGCTGCGCATGTCTACGTTGACAAGCTTTTTAAAGAGCCTGCTGTGACTGATCTGGTGGGTAGTTCTGAGCCTCCGGTAGTTAAGTGCAAGCAAGCTACCACTGCTGCTGCCGGTGCTGAAAGTGGGGCTGAGAGAGGATGTCCTGCGACGGCGGATGATATGTGGGAGTCATTGGGATTTGCTTCCCCAATGATGCACGGGATTGACGAAAGAGCTGAGGAGTTCATAGCCAAATTTAGAAAGGACATGGAGGTTCAGGAGAAGTTGGCACGTGATCATTTGTAGCATAAGCTTTGCTTCTTTAATTAGATTAAGAAATCTATACATGATGTAAATTAAGTGTGATTATTCTGCAAAATAATTTGTTTCGCATGAATTTCTGTTATATTTATTTATTGGCTTCAATGAGGGAAAAAAAAACGCGAGTGGGTAGAAGAGGAAGAATAAGATGAAGCTTTTACAGCTTTTACATAATCATGACTTGGAAGGGGGAGATTATTGGCTGTCCCCGGTGATATATTCCGCTTTTCTACTCTATCACCTGATCACGGAATGAGACACAAAGGGATATATTCCGTTCTTTGTTATGGAAGAGCAAAGTTAAGAGTTTTTGTCTGATTGTATGCAAGAATTTAATCGCATAATGAAAAATACAGAAAGACTATATTTGTATGCAAGAATCCTAACATTTTTAATTTTAATATATATAATATTCTAATGGAAGATATAGGATGGTTACCAAAAATTTTGAAACAGCTGATAGTCTACTCTAAATAAATCTATTTAACGAGAGAAGATTCGAACTTTGAGTGCAAATAGAGAAACCTAATAATCTAACCAATTTGACTAAACTCTCATCTTTTTTCAGTGGGAAACATGGAGGGAAACATGTAATTTTCCAAGTTTATACATAAATGTGAAAGTAACAGAATAAGAGCTATTTTAGAAGTGTTTTCAAAATGACTGAAAACGTTTTCCGTAAAAATGTTTCTGAAACCAATCATTGGTAAAAATCCAAGTGGATACTAAAAAAGTACTTTAAGTACTTCATGAAAGAATCACATATGTAGTGCTTCTTTCAAAAAGTACTTGAAATTCTTTTACAACCTAACATCAATTTCACTAAACAAACTTTTAATTATTTTAAAAACACTTCTAAACGTGCTTTAAACAAGTGCATTTTTGGTTTCAACAATTTATTAAATGATGAGCATCAGAACAATAACATGTAGGTAAATTCAACGTAATGCCATACACAACTCATTAACATGACACTCGAGTACAAGGTAAACAGCAATTTAAATGAGTAGCCGCTTATCGGCATGCCCCCTTCAATCTCATGGCTCAACCATAAGGCAGCTCATGTAATAGCTCTACAGTAATCACACTCGAGAGGGCACAAATTCAAAGACGGAGTCAGCTGTGTTCTGCCACAACCGGAGAAATTCAAGAAATCGGCTTGCAGAACTGCAGAAGGCATGCCAGTGCATTGAGTTGACAGCCTCGAAAGTGTTTTGAGAATGGGGCTCCATCAGAATTATGTGCCACATCTCAACTTAGTTCAGAAAGTCCTTCATTGGATCATCATGGTGGACTTTCTTCATCCTATAAGCTTCCATATCCTCAGCAGTAACATCATCGTTCCATTTAACATTATATTTGCGCTTTCTCTCGTCTCTCTCTTCTTTCTTTCTTTGATCCTCCTGTAGAAATCAAAATTGTATAATATTTAGATAACTAGTTCAACAACAAATACATACACAGGTCATCTTTTCAGCTCAATAATTCAACTTGAATTAAGTTCAGAAACTCTCACCTTCTTAAGAGCTTCAGCAAGTAATTTCTCATCCAAAACCAAATCATCTGGGATATCAGTTCCCCAAGTAGCGGGCCTTTTCTCCTCCACTGGTGCAGGCACATCTGTTTCGAGGTTGGGAACACAAATTGTTAATAAAACAACCAAATCAAAGGCAGTACTGGAGAATGGTTTACACATGACATATCAACATAAAAGATATTATCTATTTAAAAATAAAATCGCACGAGGAAAGGGGAAAGCTGGTAGACTAACCTCCATTGGCCTCTTTACGCGCAATGTTAGCCTTCATAAGATCAGTTGCAGCCTCAGCAGCCTCAATTCCAGCAGCGCCCGTGCAATAGCTATTGCGAGTAACCTGCTTACAACACCTGTAGCCCCATTGATGATCCTTCCACCATGAACCCCATACAGTGGTGTGGTTATTAACATAGACATCTTCTTCATACTTGCTTCTGGGAAGTGCTATATCCTGTATTATTGCAAAGTATATTCATCAGCTGTCTATATAATTGAGTCTTTGACACGCTGATTAAGGCCTTCTGTTCCATAATGAGGCAGATACAAAGTTTTAAGTTCTGAAATAAAAAGGATGAACAGAAATGGTAGATGCAAATAGTTTACCTGGCCCTTGATGATTCTCCCAGCACGATCATATTCAACTTCCCTTTCACTTTGTCCCAGTAGAAGCTCCCTAGGAAATTCTTCTTCATTAGCTGCATTGCCGTACTTTTCCAGAACAGTGTCTTTTGTTTTTGACTTCAAATTCTCCTTGATCACCTGATAATTCTTATAAAGCAACTCGGCCTGGGAAGGCGCTGCTTGCATGTGGATATCTTGTCCCTTATCAAATGCTTCCCAAGCATGGATGTTGAGCTCCTTGAACTCCATGGCTTGACCACTATTTCTATATCGATTATCACCCCCGTAAAACTTCTCATTCGGATCAGCATCTGGAAGAGGGTCTTCACGCATAGAACGGGTTTTGGGGTCATAATGTGCAGAGTTGACATCAAGGTTCAAAAGATATTTCGCTGTATCCTCACGAATACGCAAATTCCTGCAAACAAAAATATCTCAGTAAGGAGTGATATATAGAGACCAACACACAAGTGAAAAAGCAATTAAAAATAATAATAAATCGTTATTGAGATAATAATGCCCCCTCAACACAAGATAGAAATTAAAAAAAACTGGTTTAAAACTCTTACCTGACAGTTCCTGTGCTTCCACCACCAGTTGTACGTACACGCTTCTCAACCTTTGCAAAGTCCATTTGTTTACTCTCATCAACCTTGGCTTCATCTACCCTCAAATCATCCTCATCCTCGTCTTCATCTTCATCCACATCACTAACCTTGTCCTCACCATTTGGATTATTATTTTTCTCCTCTAACTTCTTGAGTTGCTGTTCCTTTAAGAATTTCTTTCGAGCTTCATCTCTTGATTCATATCTCTCTACTACAAGAGCATAGCTCGTTGCATCATATCCATTCCAGCGGTCCCGCTTTCCATCATAGTCAAGCTCAAAAGTCTCTATCTTCTCATCAGGAGCAATGTGTGTGTTTGTCCACTTTGCTCCCACTTTCCTGGGCCTATCCATGCATGACTTTGAGTCGTGTGTACTGGCACCACAGCTGTAAGAATGGACATTCAAACATTAATCTCTAGTCTTTGAGATATACTGAAGGGAAAGAAAAGCCTTATATTTGACAGGTAAGTGAAGGACCCAATGCCACTTACGACAAAGTGCAATTAATCAAGTACATATATTGAAATTTAAAATCAAATGACGTTTATGAACTTCAGTTAGGGTCTTAATTCCATGAAATTGTCTACAATTTGGTTTGCAAGAAACACTTGGAAAGAGAGGAGAGAGAGGCTTACTTCTCACATGCACCCTTTCTATATTTATCAGCCTGGAATATCTTTGCACCTCTGTCATACCATGATGTTGTGTAATTTGGATCTGATTTCCATTTCCTTTGATGTTTCAAGCTCTGATTTAGTAATATAAAAAGTATCAACATTCAGAACTTATACGACAAGGGTGTCATTATTGAAACTAAAAACTTATTAGAAATAAAACAAACAACTTACAGGCCTCTCGTGTTTGAGATACCAAGGAGCAGATGACATATATTGGGGAATATGAGGATTAATCTCTTTTCCATCCTCGTCCAGTTCAGCTGGTGCAAGCCCAGCTTTACGCGCTTCTTCCAATTCTATTTGCTTACGATGGTCTTCCCTAGATTTGAATGACCCTACAAGACCAACCACACGAGATGCATCAATATACGAGTAGCAGAGGAAAATCTATCAGTTTTGCCAACGGACTGCACCATCACAGTAAGGAAAAATCAACTTTTCACAACAAAGTAAAAAACTTAGTAGCATAGCATTTATCTACGCTGTAATCCCTACTTTCGAATACATATATTTGTTTGACCAATTCATATATTCAACAGAATCGAATGTGATGAGTGGTAAAACCCATTAAATTTCAAAATTTTACCACGTAATTCCAACCCAGGTCCAGAAGAAACCCTGAGTCTCCACATACGAATCTAAATTTGGTTTTGGACCAACCGAGCTCAAAACCCCAAATCGCCGATCGAAATTAGGTAATGATACGATTCGTAAATCTTACACCGAGCAATTTCAACAAAAATAGCACCAAAGAATGTTACTTTCAAACGATTGATCAAATTTGAAGTAAAAAAAAGTGTAAAATTCACGATAGATTGGGGACAAACGAAGGAGAAGAAGAAGGAACCTGAAGCAGTCGCCATGTTCGCTGGCCTCGAATCTCACAAAAAATCTGGTTCGAATTTGTACAGTCGAAGATGAAGAATCAAAACCCTAGCCCCAACCGGAAAAATTGAATTGAGAGACCAGATTTTGGAGGAGGTGTTTGCGGTTTGTTAATTATATGCACACTTCTTTTTCTTCCGCTGCAGATGGGAGTACTGACGCGGTTATGCTCCTTCCGGCCTAAACGACAACGTTTCACCTTCTCCGCAAACCATAAGGCAACAGGGCTTTGGTTTTCTTGTTGATCTCGGACCAAATGAAACAAATAGGTTTGCAGATTGGGCTTTTCTTTTGGGCCCAAAGTTTAGTACTAGGTTTCCATCTACTCTCGTTTTTGTTACATGCGACGGCAGAACAGGATGAATGGAAGGTACGAAGTCGATTTTGTAATAGAATTTTTTGACAAAGGATAGAATAATTCACATCAAACTTATCTAATTATGAGGAGAGGGATTTGAACACGGAACATTCGATGTAAGGGCAAATACTCTAACCAACTGAGCTACAAGCCATTTGCAAAGGACATTCTAATGATTTCATGGGGATATCTAGGGGAGTTAGTCAGAATGGTGTGCAAATGTCCTTACACCCATGTTTATGCTATATGAACCACTAAACTTCCTGTTAGTGTATGTGATCTCCAGTTTGAATATAAAATTTCTTTTGTTGTTAGGGGGTGGTACTCTGAGCGGAAAAAAAAAAAAAAACTTATTTATGCCAGTGGCGCATTGTTTGAAGACTAAGTGTGTTGGAGATGTGGTAATGAAGAAAACGGCAAAGATGAATCAAGCTTTGTTGGTTAAAATTGGATTAATAATTCAGGCTAAGGATAGATGTCTTTGGGCAAAAATCTATGAGCCGAAATATTTGCAAGGGAGCTTTATTTTGGATACTAAACTACATGAGAGATCTAACTGCTCCTACATTTGGAAAGGAATTCTATATGGAATTGATTTGTTGCGCAAAGGTATGGAATGGAGAATTTGGTTAGGTGTTGGTGTCAAGTTTTGGAAAGACTCTAGTGTGTTGAATGCTCATTTGATTAATTATAAGGAAAACTAATAAAAATAGCTTGAAAACTTTGAATTTTAATCAAAAGAACAAAAATATGTTGTAAGTGAATAGTACCATGAGTAACTTTTTAGAGTAAAAATGTCATTTCCATTAAAAGTGAACAGTACCATGAGTGTTTCGTTAAAACTCTCTTAATTATATTGATGCAATGACTTTCATGAGGAGGATTTCTCAAATCTCTTCTTACTTTCATCATGGTTGGTGGGATGTGAGTTCTTTCAAAAAAATTGAGGTCTAAGATTGTGGTTCGACCCATAATTGAGGTAGTTTTGTGTAATTTATCAAATTGTAATTGATTTGTTCGATCAAAACCTCCTACAAATTGGGCACTAGAGATGCCTATTGGTAGCCATTGTGTGGTCTCCTTTAATACGGTCCCCTCAACCAAGCTTGAGCATTTCAAAGTCAATTTTTTTTTACTGCTAGTACTAGTGTTAGTAGTAGTTCATGAGGGTGGCAATGTTGATAAATTAGCTTCAGATTTGCATTGCTGAATGTATAGTTTAATTGAGTGGATGTTAGCACAGAGACATGCAAATCATTTGGGGATTATTTAGGATTAATATTCTGCCCAAAAAAAAGGGGAGAGAAAAAAACTGGATTAAATATTGCTTTAAGCTCGTGCTAGACTTAGCTATTACATGCACAAATCTAAGCGCAGGTGTTCGCCACATATTTGTTTTTTGTTCTTAGTTCATGCACGCCTGCAAAGGAAGGATTATAAAATAGGTTAGATTGCTGATAACTCCAAATTTCATGTGAAAATCTATGGTTTGGTAATCCATGCTCTTAAGTGGAGTCCATAGTGAGAGAAAGAGGCATATGATTATTATAACATGAAAAAGATAATTTGGCCTAATTAATTGGTGGGGAATACTTTTGTTCACCCACTGGTAGTCTAGAATGATAGGTTTTTTTTAAGTAACGAGTATTTAAGCGGTATTTCACATGTTATAATACAAGTATGAATGAACTGATTATTGTTATATTAGTTTGGATGGAGTTATTTCGTATGGGTTTGAGGTTTGGTTGATTTTTTGTGATTTTGGTATGAGTTGGAAATATGACATCATTTTTCAAAAAAGTACATATCGCTTGATAAAGGAACATTACTACATATATCGACGTAGTATTTTATTTGATGTTTAAAATATCAGGAAAATCATTAGAAAATGAGAAGGGGAGAGGGAGGGAGAGAGAGAGAAAGAGAGAACGGGAGTGTGAGGTTTTCGTTTTTGGTTTATCTTTTTTTTTTAAATAATAGGGATATTTTAACATCACTTATATGTGAGATTTCAATAAAAAACAGTAAAATTTAAACTTATGAAATTACATTATCGCCCATCATTTTTTTTTATGTGATAAAAGACTATCTTTTCATCTTCTTTTAATTGACAAAGAGAATTTCATTAATTAGTAGAAATTATTATTTTGAAAACTGAAATTATTTCGTTACCAGGCCGGCATCCACGAGAAAACAAGGACAGCCAGTCATTGCAAATTTGCAATCAACATCTACAACATAAAAGAGGAAATAAGGGAGATAGGCAAGGACGTGGAAGAACACCAAGATAATGATAATCCCTTACAACCTCCAGAAATTAAAAAAGAAAAAAAAAGAAAAGAAAAGGCTAACTAGTGGGCATGGGAGCCCATCCTTGTTCAGTATTCTCATAAAGGAAGATGGGGGTCTTTCAACCAAGACTATTGTTGAAAATTTTGAGTAAAATTTCATTGTCCTATATTGGTCACTACAAAAAGATTTGTTCACTTTATAAGATTTTGTTCTTTATAGCAAGTGATTGGAGTGATGGACCATTGAGAATAAAATTGGGCTTAACGTTGGGTTTAAGTTTTGGGGTGTACTAATTAATTGATAATTATTATATAATTAATTATCAAAAGATGGGCCTTGGGGCTCAGGCTATAATCCTATTATATATACATCGTTTTTTCATACATGTTGCGAACATGCATAATCTTATTATATATACATCCATCTACGTGACATTTAGAACATAGAAAAACACAATTCTCCTTCTACAATCCAAAGCATTCTTATTGAGAGAACCATAAAGAAATTCCCTAGAAATTAAGTTTTTCGGTACTGGAATTCTGATTTAATTGTTGAATCCTGGTGAAGCAGACGTCTGTAAAACTACAAGTAATGAGTAGGGGCGAAATATATGTTTCAAGGATATTACGGTACGCAAGCCTCGATCATCAGTTTATTTGTCTAATATTATTTCGTTGGTCATACTCTGTTAAGTTATTTGTTCACATTTATTATTTATTAGCATCTATAAATTTATCATTGATTGCTCTGTGCCAAAATGAGACACTACGTAATCCGCTGCTTCATATGCCAATCTTGAAACCCAATACCAATCGCATGCGTGAAAGGAGTTTCCCAGCCGCCTAATTAACCATGCATGTACGACATTAGCTTGGCAAATTTCCACCAAAATTTCCTTATTCCATAATTTTAAATGCCATATTCTATGATCTATACCGTCGACTAATGCGTTTGAGATATAGCTTATCTCATATATCAGAATCCAAATGATAATACAGAATAATTCAACTTATTGTAAGAATATATTAGGTCTCTTAGTTATTCGATGAGTTTTATACTATCAAGACGTCTTTTCACGTATGGGATCATTTAAGTTTAACACGTGAACAACACATATTAAAATGCAGGAACATGTGTGTCGTTAGGATTAGCACATGGATGAAGGGCGGATTACAAGACTTTCTTAAAACTAAAAGCTGGAGGTCTTGGGTTCAAAACCTACTGATGGTGTGGAGGCCAAACTTATGGTTAGGGGAGGCTGAAATACCTCTGTGACTCTTTCGGCTCCCATAAGGGGTGAATAACCGTGATTTGCCACCAGTTGTACCCCTTAAATAAATAAATAAATAAACCACACATATTAGGTGACGTGAGTGCACTATTTTAATTGTAAGAAGGAATCGGAGTTTCATTGTAGAGTATAAAACGGATTACCAAATGAAGAATAACACAATTTCGTGCACTAAGCCTTCTAATTATCCGATGTGAGATTAGATGGTTGGCCATAAATCCTCAGCCTATCTGAAGCTCATTTGAGCTGTAATAAATAAATGATTGCGTTGCCAATCGAATACTGATACGAAGACAATTTTGTCCACAAGTAAATTCACTCGGGCAAGTTTGACAAATCATTCGGCAAAATTCAACAAGAATTGTATTATTTTTGCCGCGTTGAATACGATGGATTCCCATCTGAAAAGGACAAAGAAATTGACATCTACAAAAATAAATTTCTTTTTGCCAACTCACAACTACATGAACAAAATCATAAAACAGCCTTCCTTATTGACATATCAAATTCTAACAATTCCGGAATTTCCTCAGCTCCCAGGAAATTATTAAACCAAAAATCCATGTTGTTGTCATTGTACATATCTAAACTAAAACCACCATCAGTAGGTCCTACATTCACTCGTGGATCACCACCAAATGCCTGAAACTCATTCACAATCTCATCAGAATTCCCAGCTGACAAGACTTCCGACCAAAAACTATCATCCGCCACCGGTAAAGTTGTTTGGTAATCATCAAATTTCATGCATGCATAGTTATTGTTGTTGTAGTTGTCGCCGGTCGTGACGGATGATGTGCCACTTGAAGTACATTGAGACGGCGAAACGGGCCGACAATCCAAGCTCTCAGATTTTGCACAATGTGAAGAATCAGCAACGGGGTCTAGCTCTTGCTCCATTTTGATAGAGTAGAAATATGGATTAGAGTCTGGTTCGGTTTGGTTCGATTTCAACTTTTTTTTCAAATGGGTGTGCCATACATTTTTTATTTCATTGTCTGTCCGACCAGGCAATCTCGCTGCGATTTGTGACCATCTGAAGAAAAAACAACAGATAAGTCAGATTAAGGGATATCAAATCTGTTCTGTTGTGGCACATGAATCATTGTGCGCACCATACAAAAGTGCAAAAAAATTGTTGCGTAGTATTTTAAATGCTTGAAAAACGTGTTTTTCATTTTTAGTTTATGGTTTTTAGGGAGTGCATGTGAAGGTTATGTAAGGAATCTTTTTTCAGTCCCACTTGTTCCACTAGCTAGTGGACTAGATTGTCACCTAGCCCCCACATGCATCAATGTTCTTAATTGTTACTAGCAGATAACACACATTTTGTATGTGTATGAACAATTTTTTTTAATAAGTGCATATTATTTTTTAATATTATATAATTACTATTTTGTCTTATTTATGTAAATATTGTGTATCAAAAGTGAAGTTAAAATTGAAAAACTAAGTATATGATTGTCATTTTCTATAAAAAAAAAACGGGTAAAATAAGGATATGATTGTTATTTTGTCAAAAGGTACAAACTTACTATTTTGTCCTCCTTTTGTCAATAGTGTATATCAAAAGTGACAGCAAAATAGGAAAAAAAAGAAAAGCAATTGACAATAAGGATTCTCTTAATAGTATAGATGATATGATTCCGTTTAGAATTTAAGGATAAAAAATAGTTTGTAAGAGTATGAATTCGTATTCAATACAAACACGTTTCAATGATTTATATTCTGATGAAAAAGATGGAAGTCATCGATCTAAGAGTTATAATTGCGTAAACATGCCGTTATTGAAAATGAATACGTCCAATAACTTAATGTGGTCTGTATACTGTGGCAGAGAACCGTGAAATTATCGATCTAACTGTTCGCGTTAACATGCAATGCAAATTCGCAGAAAAATGGAACTACTACATACCTATTTCCCAATATTTGATGTAAGTTGATGATTTCGTCTTCTTCTTCCTTGCTAAAATTTCCTCTTTTGATATCTGGCCTCAAGTAATTTGTCCATCTGAGTCTACAACTTTTTCCACACCTTGACAAACCTAGAAAAAGCGAAACACCAAGGTCAATCAAAAGCTCAAAACTTTCTAGTATATGCAATTCATCTCCCAAATGTTCAATGAACTTTGGAACCCAAGAAACAATTTCTTGTTTAAATTAGTGGATAAATAGTTAATTAAGCAAAGTTTAATCAGTAATTACCAGCTAGTTTTGGGAGAGCTCTCCAGTTTCCATGGCCATGCTGCTCAATGTAAGTGACAAGTATGTGATCTTCTTCTGGAGTCCAAATCCCTTTCTTCAACCCCATCTTCGCACAGCAAGGAGCTCTAACCATTTTTCTCTTTCGAAGTTGATCAGGAAATGATTAAAACTCTCTGTTCGGGCCTAAATTAGTGGCACGCTCACGCAGTCAATCACTTGGCCTATTTCCGAGGCCGAGGCGATATCGTAGGAGTAAACACTTTTAGCTGCTGCTGCTGCTGCTTCTCCTTCTGCTTAGGCTGCTGCTATAAGCTTATAAACAATGGCAAGGCCTAAGATTGTCAAGACTCCCAAGTCCATTTATAGACACGTACCTGCGCATGCCGGCTGGCTTTGGCTTTGTACGAAATAGTCAAAAGAACAGACACAAATGATTTGAAATATTGTGAAGGACAAGTTTCGCCTCCACTGTATATTTCGACGAAATCTCTTTTTCTCACATTTATTTGTGGGGTGCAATGTATATACGACTACATTTGCTTTTATCGGTCAAACTAAAACGTGGAGATTTATATTCTCCCGCCGTGGTCGTGTGAACTTTTCTTTTTCAAATTTTATTTTTATGCAACACGAACTTCAACTAGTCAAGATATATAGTAGCACATGCTCCTCTCACACTTGCGCTTGAATATTCAACGCCATTTGCCTTTTTTTTATTCTCTTTCTTTTTAAGAAAAATTAGTATCCGGTCCTTAGTTTCTAATGTTTATTGACTAAAACCTTATTAGTTTTTATGCAATACGAACTTCAACTAGTCAAGATATATAGTAGCACGTGCTCCTCTCACATTTGCTCTTGAATATTCAACACCATTTACCTTTTTTTTTTTTCTCTTTCTTTTTAAGAAAAATTAGTATCCGGTCCTTAGTTTCTAATGTTTATTGACTAAAACCTTATTAGTTTTTAGATTTTGATCAAAGTCCCTAGCATTAATATATTAATGAGTTACATGTCAGTTACATAATTTTTTAAAATAAAAATTAATAATTGATTTAGGGTTTTAATACTCACACCCTTATTAAACTCCTAATTAATTTTCAATTCAAAAAATTTCCAAAATATAAAAAATAAAATTAGAATAAGTTTGCACCAATTAATTTTTATAAAAGAAAAAATTTAATTTTTTTAATCTTATATGTACCCATTCATATAATTCTTCAATTTTTTTCTAATCTTAAATGTACCCATTCTTAAATATACTAATTTGTTATATGTAAAATGTACTATTTTTTAATATAAAATGTACCCATTTTTTTATATAAAATTCATTCAATCTTTTCTTTAATCCATTTTTTAAACTTATATGGGTATTGTTGACCCTAAAAATTACAAAACCTACGTGGCGCGCAGGCCGAGTAACTAATAAGCTAACTACATCCTTCGGTTGAATGCGGGGCGTGCCAACTCGTCGGCCGAGGAGTAAAACTTGTTGATGTTGCGTTGAGTGCGTTGCTGACTTATTTATCTTGCGGCTGCGGCCGAGGAAGGAACAAATCTCGGCCTTTGGATTCTCGAGCTTGAAGACAAGGCTGCTAGTTTTGCGAAGTTCACAAATCGTCGGCGCTGGATTCAGTCACAGTGATTATATTCGTGAGAGTATAAGCACGTCGAATCGACACCAGACTGTACATACACAAGTATTCAAAGGTGATGTATGTCTTGACGGTAAATGTGGTTCGGCCGTCAGAATGCCGAACTTTGAAACTCACTTGTAAGTATTCAATCATAAAATCACTCGGCGTTCAATGCGCCAAATGTTGTAATTTGTAACACCTTATTTCGCCTAGAAGGCTAATAAGATGACCTCTGCCAATAAGGATTCGGAAACCCTTCTCGACCGAGACTTGGATTGGTAACCAGTTGGCCTCGACGCAGTACTGTTTATCCAAACTGAAGGTGCTCATCGGTCGGCTGATTCTATGGCAACAATGCTGTTTATTCAAACTGAAGATGTTCGCCGGTTGCCTTCACAATGCTATTTATCCAAACTGAAGATGTGTCGGCGGGAAAAAGAATAAAAAATCTCAAGATGTTTGAGAGGTTTTGCGCAGGGCAGTTGTGTGTTGAATTGGAGGTTCTTTTTGTCGTTGCCACTGCCTCTATTTATAGATTTTGTAATGCTCAGCCATTGAAATAAAGTATTCCAGTTCCATTCTAACTCTTAGCATCCAGATATTGTGATAAAGAACCTTTTTGATAATATCGCTCAAAGTCAAGATTCCTCGGGTCAATGTTGTGTGCTCCTTTCATCTTTGCAGAACACCAATCTAATCCAAAGATTGGTTATAATATTTAAATGTCGTGGATCTCTATCATCCAAATTTCATGTACCAATGACATTCCAATTTGCATTTTTATCTTGACTTCAACATTATCCCAAAAACCATGCATCTTGATTATTCAAACCTCATCTTAATGCACCATCACCATGTTGTTGCTCAATCTGATAATAGGAGTCCCAAGTCCATTTGAATTGTACTGCTTGCTCGGAAACTTACTTTGTATCTTATTATCCCGTATAAGAAAATATCAAGATAATTTGTTAAATGATAATTATTATGATAAAAATCATAATATTATCTTTCAATAATAACAAAATTATCTTCACTTTTCATCCGACGGTTGAGAGTTATGCTCACTAAATGACCTTGATTGCACAGGCCGATGGTGTAAATTTGGGTCCAAACATTGCCCCCCAATTTCCTTGAACTTGGGCTTGTATGCCGAATGGTTAAGGAAATTAGCACAGTCGAAGAACTCTCGTATCGCCGATAATGAAACTTTTTACTCGGTAACAACATCTCTGTACTGTCAACGCTATGGTCTTCCTCGGCTACCACAATTCTATACAAGGCTCGGCCACTTTAATAACCTCTTCGACCATCTCAAAAAAATTTGGACTGAGGAAAACCGAACGCCGTCGAGGGCCGAGATATATAGGTAACCTAATTACCTAATATAATTTGTCGGTCATGCCTATATATATATATATATATATATATATATATATATATATATATATAACATGTACCGAGCACCAATTCGCCAAGCTCGACATGTATGATACAGGTCAAGAAAAGTTGGGGGTAAAGGGCAGAGGGAAAAATCTTCCTTGACAGCTCGTTCCTCGGCCATGCATACACACACACACACACAACCCATTGTCAGCAATCATGACTAAATACATACATACATACATGCATATATATATATATATATATATATATATAGACACACACAACCCATTGTCAGCAATCATGACTAAATAGGTAGCCTAATTGATGTGATGCTAATATATATCCAATGTCAGCAACGCATGTGATTTTTGTTCCTGTGGCCAAAATCATTCCTTTTGAGCCGGCTAAATGGGTTAATATCCTCGGCCTCTTTTGTGTTTTGTTTTTTTTTTTTTTTGACACCTTCGGCCAACAGCTTCCATTCCTTCGGCCAAAAGTCGAATGACATTTTTTACTCCTTTGGCCAAATGCTTCCATTCCTTTGGCAAAATGCTTCTTCTCTTTTTTTATTTTATTTATTTTATTTTTTATTTTTACGAGGTACGAAATTAGATACTTGTTGCCTCTCTATTTTCTTATGCAACATCGGCTCAAAAAGCCAGATGGATAAGAATATATAAAAAGAAAATGGAAATCTAACATACAGGAATAAAAGTGGCCAATCCATGAAAAGGAGGAGGCCAACGATGCTTTATCCCAAGTCGAGAACTTTTTGTATCAAAATTCTCAATTTGATTTCGCTTTAGGCCAAACAAAGAATTTTCTCCAAATATTTTTGCCTTGGTGAAATATTTTTCATTTTTGGCCGCCGAATGTGTTGAACAATTATTATGCCTCCTAGACATAATTACTTCATCAATTTCGACTTTCAACTCGAACAACTTAGCCGAACGGGATTTCTCCATATCGACTGTATCACCAATAATCATATCGATTAACGTGGTTTGTTCAACTGAAACCATGAATTGGTCTTGTTCGTCATTCGAACACTTTTCTGACGAATTATTTTCTAAATCAATTTTTTGCTCAGAAACTTAAACATTTTCTTCTAGGCCTACCACACTTTCAAACTCGACCGAAAAAATAGGTGGCCTAGGTTTTTCTTCTTGGCCGACCATATTTTCAGTCTAAACTGAAAAAATAGGTGGCCTTTGTTTTTCGGCCAAAATAACAATTTTCTTAGGTCGATGTCTGATTACGGCCGGAGCGAAAAATTGCCCTCCGGTCTTTTCAACCAACCATTCCTTAAATGGAATCGATTTGTAGTCGAAAACGTAAGGAAAATATTTTCCATCTAGCCAGGTATTAAATCGAGCCTTGTCTTCATTTACCCATTGCTCTTGCAGGGTAACAGGAGCTTTTATTCTAAACATGTAAGCGAATGACTTTTGCATCTTTGTATGGCCACGAAGAATTTTTTCCACTTCCAAAGATCTTTTTCGTTCCTCATTGTGTTTTTTCAATTCCTCTAGGAGCTCGTACAATCGGCTACGTGGAGCCGGATTGGAATCTTGATATATCATATAAACTTCGTAGTTTCAGCATTGGGTCCCACTGGGCGTGCCAAAATGTTGACCCTAAAAATTACAAAGCCTACGTGGCGCGCATGCCGAGTAACTAATAAACTAACTACGTCATTCGGTTGAATGCGGGGCGTGCCAACTCGTCGGCTGAGCTCGATCAAGGAGTAAAATTTGTTGATGTTGCGTTAAGTGCGTTGCTAACTTCTTTATCTTGGGATTGCAGCCGAGGAAGAAACAAATCTCAGCCTTTGGATTCTCAAGCCTGAAGATAAGGCTGCTAGTTCTGCGAAGTTCACAAATCGTTGGTGCTGGATTCGGTCACAGTGATTATATTCGTGAGAGTATAAGCATGTCGAATCGACACCAGACTGTACGGACACAAGTATTCAAAGGTAATGTATATCTTGATGGTGAATGTGGTTCGGCCATCATAATGCCGAACTCTGAAACTCACTCGTGAGTATCCAATCATAAAATCACTCGACGTTCAATGCGCTGAATATCGTAACTCATAACACCTTATTTAGCCAAGAAAGCTAATAAGATGACCTATGTCAATAAGGATTCGAAAACCCTTCTCGACCGAGACTTGGATAGGTAACCAGTCAGCATCGACGCAGTGCTGTTTATCCAAACTGAAGGTGCTCCTCGGTCGGCTGATTCTACGGCAACAGTGTTGTTTATCCAAACTGAAGGTGTTCGCCGGTTGCCTTCACAGTGCTGTTTATCCAAACTGAAGATGTGTCGGCGAAAAAAAGAAAATAAAAAATCTCAAGATGTTTGAGAGGTTTTGCACAGGGCAATTGTGTGTTGAATTGGAGGTCCCTCAATTGTTACATGATGTCTTGTATTTATAGCACTAAATTCTCCTTGAGATCGAGTCAAAATCATATATGGATTGAGACTTCTTGTTTTGTTCCAACTCTACTTTGACCAATCCTACCCCTATTAAGACTTTGAACTCACCCCCTTTTTGAGGCTCTATTCATTGTTGGTCGAGAATCCAAATTGCACTAGGACTTCTTTGACCCCTTTGCTCATCCAAACTACTCCTTCTTGCAATAAGACTCGACCATTCTTGCTAAATGGCCCGGGATCACCAGGTAGCCCGTAGTATATTTGAAACAGCTTTGGGCCGAGCATAAACCTACACTCGGCCCAACAATATTATTTTGGGCCCAAACAGGTATATTCTATTTTGTTGATGACACACCTCGACCCGGAATGTCAACTAAGACTTCGAATCGAGCTGTGTTGGCCAACACTAGAAAGGTGACGAAGCCATAAAGTGTAGTGATGTGGAAAATGTGAATAAATTTAAACCTAAAAGTGCCTAAGTACAAGAGTGTGCTATGAGCTGGAATGAACCCAATTCACACGTGATGATAGAGTATAAGTATAGTACAGTAAAACAGGGTGAGAATTATACCATCGATGATAATCATCTACACCAAGATTTGCCAATAATCCTCGTTGGTACGAAAACTCTGCTACTAACACCTGGAGGGGCAAAAAACAAGGGTGAGTGAGCCTGAAAATAAAGTTGTAATAGAAACCTTTTGAAAGCGTTATAACCCCTCACCGTAAAATCCATATAGTTTCCAGAAAATAATACTACATAAGTACAAAACTGAATGCATGAGTGCAGTGAAAATAGAAGCATGCCATGCCTTAATATCTTAGCAATACTAAGTGTAAGCCAAGTGTGAAATTAGTTTAAACTAGCATGCCAGTCGGAGTCACCTAATATGACCTGTTCAATTGGACCTATTGCTTATCAGTCTATGCTAGCACATGAGTCGGAGTCACCTAGTGTGACCTGTACGACAGACTGTGAGTAAATATGTATGCTCTAGTGCTACGATCACGTGAAAGCTAGCGCTATGCGCGGGTTACTTACGAGTCGAAGTCACCTAATGTGACATGTACGACAGGCTAGCACCTAACTTGGATCCAAGGCGAGCGTGCGATGCGGGAGGTGAACAATTATGTGAAGGTTGTGCCTTGGCCGGGGATGGGAGCACTAACACCGGGGGTGCAGCAATGATGAGCTCTAAATGAATATATGCATGCTCATATAATGCAACCATTTCAATCACATAATAACTCACCTGAACTTACATGCACCTCCGTATGATCATTTAGCACAAACACATTTCATAACAATGCAACATTTAAAAATCATACATTTTCTAGACATGGCATGAAATGCAATACTCAATTTAAAATATTTCTGGAAACCATAAAGTTTACACACACACACACACACTATAAAAAGGAAAAAAACCCATTCACCTGAGGTCCGTGCTACAACTCCCTAGCACGAATATCGAGGCATCACAAACGATCGTCGCCCAAAACAAATATTCAATCATGTCTCAGAATTCTTATCGATAGAACACGTAACTTGCATAAAATAAATTCCCAAGGACGTTTTAGAATGATTTGATACCCATTGACTAAAAGTCAACTGTCAGTCAAAGATCGACGGTAGGGTCCACAACCCTACGTAACTCGATCCGGAAGATCTGCATCATAGATTTCCAATCCATGACTTCCAAAGATCCACATTATGCTTCTAAAACATCATACTAAAGTTTCATTACGATCCAACGGTCGAATCTTTGCAAATTGTAAATGCAAGTAGCAGTTAACATTTTATTTTACGAACTTAGGAATCCAATTCGGGAAGATCCAAAAATCAAATTCCCGATCCGTCAGTTCCTATTGTCCTCAAATATTATGAGTAATAACCTACTAAAGTTTGGTGATGATCCAATGGTTGGATCGTCGATTCAAATAAGCATCAAGTGGCGGACCTTAGTGAAATTCTACCCAAACATTGGAATTTCGTTAATCGGACTTCACCTATGCAATTGGAGTATTAGACTTAGCTTAGGAACGTCAGGTGGGGTCTCGGCCCATGCACCACCGCACACGACGGTCGGCCGCCTCAACTCGCCGGAAAAATTAACTATTTCTAAAAATTCTCAAATTTCACGGAAACAAAGATCTCAATGAGTAGAGCAAGTTTCATACATACGGCCAAGTCCAATTTGACCAGAAAAAGCCTTAAATCTCCACGAACCCGTCGGAAACCCTATAAATGGGTGGTTTTGATTCGACTCCAAACGAGCTCTGACGCCTCAACCAATGCATGGGCTTTGTTCCTAAGGTTGAGTAGAGTCTATTGGTGGTGGTGGTTGGCTGAGTTTGCTTCAGGAATGGCGGATCGCCGCTATGAGACCCATCGCACCTACCGGTGTTATTCTCCACAGAATGAAACCAAATCTCGTCGAGTTTGGGGTGTAATTCATAGCGAGGATGTCGTAGTGATGTTTACAGGTGATGGTTGGCCGTGAAAAGCTAGGAAAACGCCATGAAAGGTGTCAGAAAAGTCTCGGAACACCGGGTTGAAGACTGGGTAGCAACATGGAAACAGGTCGAGGGTCCAATCGGCTACCCCCTCAATTCTTTCCTTTCCCTTCCTTTTTCTCCTCTCCCATTGGTTATCTTCTTTTCTCCCTTTCCTAATTGGTCCAGTTCCCCCTCCTTTCTCTCCTTTATCTTCCATCTCCACCACCCATCTTTTCTTTCCTTTACTCTGGGCCACACACGTGGCTTTCCAGATTTTGCTTAAAAAATCTGGAGCATTTCAGAAAATAATAAATTTAAAATTTTTCCCTCGACTTCATTCGTTAATAACTCCTTCATTTTTAATTTAAAAATATAATAACCTACATAGAAATACACTATTACATTAACATTAGGGACTTTGATCAAAACTGAAAACCATGAAAATTTCAGTCAAAGAACATTAGTAGTTAAAGACTGCATCCAAAGTCTCCCTTCTTTTTAACATTTGCATTGTAATTAAGCATATAAAGCATCTCACTATTGAATATTCTAAGATATTTGTTCAAATCAATAAAAAACACAAGTGGTATGGCGAATCAAATCCATGATCCAAGATATTTATTGAGACAAAATTCCTATTATCTAATTTCAATATATTTTTAGGGAAATATATGGTATTCCTCTTCATTTGAAAGTGAGAGGACATAGGTTCGAATCTTGTGGATGACGAATTCGATACCAAATTAAGTTACCTATTGTGTGGCTTTACTGAACTACCCCTTCCTTAGTGTAAAAATATTAATGTACTAAAAAAATAGATGCCTTTGCAGGCATAAGTAAAATCACTCTTCGATTTTGTAATTTTTCTTAAGGAAATCATAGTTAAGATCAGTTTTGATTTATACGATCTAAAGATCCGTCGAGAATCTTTTTTCAAATTTTGTGAATCATAGAAAACATGTAAAATACCGTTTTGAAGGGAAAAAAACACTGCAGTAAGCATAAGTAAAATCACTCTTTGATTTTGTAATTTTTCTTAAGGAAGTCATAGTTAAGATCAGTTTTGATTTATATGATCTAAAGATCCGTCGTGAATCTTTTTCATTTTTTTGTGTTTTAAAAAAATCGTTGTAAAAATGTAAAATACCATTTTGAAGGAAAAAAAAAAAAAAAAAAAAAACCTTCAACGCAATTGTTATATTGCACCTTAGTTGTCTTTCCCGACATCAACAGTTAATAGGTGATGAGTATCTTTCTATAATTTAATTCCGAAGTGATTTTCGTTAACATTAGCAAGCAGTCCGGGAGATAACACTACTATGCTTTCACTTCCCAAGTAGGTCAGAATTTTTAAAGACCTTGGTGTGGTTTACTTTTGCTTCTGCCTCTTTTTTTTCTGAGAACAGTATAAGGCAAAGGCATATTTATGAATAGGGAGAAAAACAGGCAAGGCCAACGTTCTTCTGGCATTGTTTCAAGTTCAACATCAATGCTTTGGGGGTCAAGAAAGAGGGCTAGTTTTCTTGAACTTGTACAGACAAAAATAAACACTATTTTTTTAAAGTTGCCTAATTTAAACGAGGTCCATTTTTAAACCCCTTAGATGAAAGTTCTTTGAGAAAATAAATTGTTATGTTTAGAGCATGAAAATATTTTTTTAATTAATTCTTTAACGTGAAGCTTATTGTGCATATTATATCATCACGTGAATTAGTAACACAACATAACATCACAAATAAAAAATGATAAGCATCCATCCTGACAATATAAATGCAACCTCTTAAAATCTGAACGAGTCCTGACTATAAAACGGGTTCAATACGTATACGACATACACATTAGATTGTTGGAAGCATGCACCCAATTCAACCCAGACAAACGCCACATTCGTGTGGTTTTAGAGTGAATAAAAACCAAATTTTGTTCAGATTCAAGATCTCGGTTTATGATAATATTAAGAAAATCACATCAAATCCAATTAAACATACAAAACTCTCAAACCAATTACAAGGGAAACTATAAATTAACTAATAGGTCATTGAAATGGCACGGAGCTCACCACTCGCTTCATTAATTATATATCACTCTATTTTTTTATGTTGATCATTATCTGTGTCTAAAATGTTCAAACACAAAGCATTAAAATATTTTTGCCGACTTTGAACAGGGGACCTAGCCATAATTACCTTCTTTAACAAATTTAAAAAAAAAAAGAAAAAGAAAAAAGAAACACCCGAAATTCCAATGATGATATCACTAAATTGAACTGAAGAAAAGTAGGAGAATTAGTGGCAAATCCAGTCTCATGTGGATTAATTAAGAAGTGATGATTAAGTCTAATGAAACACAATTAAAAATAATAATAATCCTAGAAAGATTAAATTTTTTAAGGGTAATGCTAGAGAAACTAAATTTATAAAGAAAGTTTTGGAAACTAAATACATAGAAGTTGATGATCGATTTATTACTTAAACGTTGATAAATGTGCTTATTCTTATTGGTGACACATTATTTAGTTTGCAAATGTAATCTCTAAATTTAGTCTCTCTAGCATTACACATTTTTTAAACTAAATTACAAACCAAATGATGTGTCACCAATAAAAAACAATCACGTTAACTGACACTTAATTAATAATCTAATTATCTACAACCACATCATTTTATTTGTATGACTCTTAAAAAAATACATGCCATGGAACAAACTGCACGCCTATCACTTTCTCGATTACACACTAATGATGTCACTAATGCAGTCAAGTTACACTAACGATTTCTTTTTTTCCCACACGAGATTGACTAAAACTTTAAAAATCTGTTAATGCATATTTAATTCGAAATATGAAGAAAAATTAGTTGCCAGATATGTTTCTCCGTATCGTATTACTGACCATAGAGTGTGTAGGACTGTTCCTCTTACGTTTTGAGGGTGAACATTTTGCGTTCTAACATTAGCTAATCTTTCATTTTATTCATTAAAAAAAATCTTCACAATTGATACTTTTTAGGTCCCGCATGATTGTTAATGAGGTTCAAATTCGTCTTTGGCGAGAATTGAACCTAAGATCTCTCATTTACAAACGAAGAAAAATACCACTAGATCGTAGTACTAGATGACATAAAGATAATTAAATATTTAATAATTGTTTTTTGATCACCGAATATTTAATAATTTTATTTAGTTATTTTTTATGATAAGGTAGGTCTCTCGGAAAATGATTGAATTACAATCAACTATGCACACATACATGATCGGTCCTACACTACACAAAACTTTAACTTCAACTTTGACTTCCCAAGGAAAATAAGTAGCAAGGCAGCCAGTTTCAATCTCTCATCTTCTTGCTTTATTCATCACATTATTATATAAGTGTTAAACTTTGGCAGCTGCTTCATGGTTAATTGTATTGAGACATAAGATTATGTATGAGTTACCGAAGACTAAAGCTAACATATTATAAAAGATGTAAAATCTTCAATCTTGACTCTAATGTTCTTCATACAAATAATACACATCTAGCTTTTGAATTAGGGAGGATGCCCTACAATAATATCCTAAACTAGTTCAACGTACTGGCTCGAAAAACTAAAGTTAGTCAATCACTTCACCGATCCACAATTGGATATTGGTAATTCTATATAACATAACAAGTAGCTGATCATGCTTCAATATATATATGATACTTATTTATTTTATTTGAGATCCCAAACGCTAATCAATTAGTAATTAATTTATTACCACATGCTAACTACATGTTTGAGTTCACAACATTTTTCTCGGAACATTTCATTTCCAAGCAAAAGAGCCGTTTTCATTTTCAAAATTGTGTTTGACTGGTAAGTGGAAAGACCGTTAGTCCAAATTCAATTAAGTGAAATCTTTTTTTCCATCAAGAATGTTTTATAAAATTCTTGTACTCCCAAATTTGGAGTATCCAAAAGATTTAAACCGTTATTTTTTAAAATCTTGTTCAAAGATCATCATTTACAACTGTTCATCCAAATCAGAGACATTTTCAATATCTAATTGTGAAAGAAAAAGATTGACAAATACAGTGTTGCTGAAACATAATAAAATGTGAATAGATTTTTAATTTATAACAAATTATAAATGTTCATGTATTCATAGTCCAACCATGCGAGGAAGATGGAGCTAGATATGCTCGATTCTTGATTAAAATATATAGAAAACAAATTCTACCCCTCAAACATTTAGACAGGATCCACTGGTGTGGATATATTGCAACTATATATATTCCTCTGTGAGAGATTCCCAGAATTTCAAACCTACTCTCTTTGACAGAAACTTGGATGTGAAATTCAAATTTATATTTATTTATATATAATTCAAGGAACTTGTATATGTGATATGAGGATGACTGCAACTTCAAACAAGTACAAATATGAGTTGACAAATCGTGGCACATGCACGTGTAATTAACAGTAGGGTTAAATTTCTAATGCTCTGATTAACTTGGACATCAGGACATTTAAATCACTTACGCCTGCATTTGAAACAATCAATGTTGGTGTGGCCGAATAAAGTGTAGACAAATGTACACCAAATATGGTATCGATCGATGAAAAAAATAATAATAAGAAACTTAGATTGAGATAATACTGATGCATTATTTTGACAAAGTTGCACTCCAACTTTTGTTCTGATAAGGTGAATATTGAACCTCAACTTTTGACCTCTGTCATGTAGCTAGCTTAATTATATATCTCCAAGTTATAAAAATATAAGAGAAGAGTGTGTAATCACACTTGCTTAGAATGTCCATAAACAGTGTTCATCATTTATCATATCAGATCACTACTGTTAACTTAAAAACTAATTAAGAACATAAAAAGTATGCATGGGACCTGCAGATGCAAGGAAGGAGTGCATGTATTATGTCAGTCGGCATGCATGATTGTATTTGTATCCACTATCCACCGACTAAAGAATTTGAAGATGTTCAACTTCCCTGTAGGCTAGCTGGCCCTCACGTGTATCCAATGGAATTACAGATGCGGTGTATTTGTGTGTCCGACCAGAAATCGGCAGCCATTGCAAAGCTGGAAAGCAGAGCCGGTCTAAAGATTTTTGAGGTCCGGGACGACGTAAAAAAAGGTACTCTCATTTCATATAAAAAGAATTTTTTTTTTCATACGTAAAACATCGATAAAATTATATTTAGAAAAACACTTCAAATTCAATAATTTAGATATACAGAATAATTTATTTATTTTGTATCAAGATAAGGAAATTAAAAAACTTCAGGCTTTCAAGTAGATAAAATATGAGTTTTGTTTTCCAATTGAACTTTTAAAGTGTTTTTGTATAAATCGTGAGTTATTTTTTCTTATTTACTAACCTCGTCAATATAAGACTAAAAAAATATTAATGTTTTTGAGTCTTTAAGGATATGTATAAGTAATGAATGAACACTAAATTAAACATTTTGATGACACGTAATTTGCAAATTTGGTCTAAAAATATAGTCTACGCATTATTTTTTGTTGAAGATTAGACTTGAATTGGAATAGATATTTAAAAATAGTAACCCACATAGCTACTAACTAGTAAATAAATTAACAACCAAACAGAAATTTGTAAAAATTGAAAAAAATAAACATGCACATAGCATTTCAAACTTAGGACCTCTCGTTAATTTTAAACAACAAAAACCATTGCTTCTAATTAAACTTCTTGATCATTTAGCCAAATTTTATAAATTTATACTATTATGAAAAGAAATTTATAAAAATTGGAATGTAAATAAGCATACATGGTGTTTTCAACCTAAGATCTCTTCATTCATTTTAAACAATAAAACCACCATTTATAGTTAAATTTCTTTGTCACTAAATCAAATTTTATAATTTTATACTTTTATAAAAATATATATATCATCCTAATAATTTTGGTGCTTCCAATTTTTTTAAGCTCTGAATGATCGTCCTATCCGTACTGGCCTGGGCCGGGCCTGCTGGAAAGGCTGCCCAAATTCAATTAATATATGTACGTCGGCGTTGTCTAGCTGTGAGAGATGTCTGTAAAAACCAAAAACGCCAAAGAAAAAGGAAGATGCATTTTAATTTAATTTTTGAATAAAGTAAGAAGAAAATTTCAACGGCGTGCTATCGTCGTCACCGCCCTTTCTTTTCTACTCTTGGACTGAATAAATCGGCTACAATATTATATAGAATTTGTCAATTTGAGCACCAAAAATCAACATTACAAAAAGTGCAAATTAACCAAACCTTCAAGGCATCGAGTAGTGTATTGATATAATAAGAGTGTAATATATATATATATATATATATTAATCTATTAATTAATGAAACCCTCTTTGTCAACTAAAAGAGGATGAAAAGACTACTTACTCTTCTATCACACAAAAAAATGATGGGCAATAATGTAATTTCATAGGTCTAAATTTTACTGTTTTTTATTGAAGCATCACTTACATGTGATGTTAAAATACCTCTAATGTTAAAAAAAAATAAAAAATAAAAAATAAAAACATTCCACTCCCCCACGTTCACTCTCTCCCCCTCTCCCCTTCTCATTTTCTAAAAAAAATGTGTTCATACACACAAAGTGTGTAGGTAAATGTTAATATATATGAAGGGAGAGGGAAAAAATGGTAAAATATTCATAATCCCAAAATTACCCTCTCTCATTAAATTTTCAAATAAAATAAGAAATTCACAAAAAAAAAAAAACCCACTTCCGTAACTAACTTTATTGTTAATTTTTAAATTTGTTATTATTATTTTTTCTGTTTTTGATTTTTTCAAATAAAAAAATTAAAACTACCAATTGCCATGCGCGTACGTGTGGCAAGCTAGTAGTTTCCTAAAGAGAAATTTTATCTGAACCCGTACAACCTCTTTTTACCCTCAATTTAAAATTTAAATGTAAATTACCTTTTTTAACCTATTGCATAATTATCATTAAGTACAAAATAAAATTAACAATAAAATAAAATTTATCAAGAAACCCACACTGAATAATTTTGGAAGTTGTTCCCTAATTGAATCGGCGCCGAATTAGCTTTGGAGTACATGATTTCTTCATCTTTGAGAACAACAATCGGGAGCTTCTCTTGCCATTATTTGTTCTTCTTAGTAGCAGAGCTATGGATCTCATTCACACCCTAATTGATAGCTAATTAGGTTGGGCTTAAAAGTTTTTTTTTTTTTTTTCTTTCTACTTTCTACATTTCTGAGTAGGAGAACATAGTGCTGGATTTTTTTTTATTTGGATCATCTAAAGTGTTGTGATTTGCAATTTATGTTGTTTTATTGGCAGAATTCATGGACCTTAAAAACCTTTGGAATCTAATGGTGCCCTTAACACGATAATTCGATTCGATGAGCCTACTAAAATTGGAGAGTTTCTTCAGCCTTGTATTGAAAGTAGCTACTACAATTTTGGATTGCATAATTTCTTGATATTGTTTAGTATTTGTTTGGGAAGTATGCATATGTAGTTTTCGACTTAAAAATGTTAGCTTCAATTGTGTATGAACGTCTGCATTTACCTATTAATTTTTCGTAAAACAACCCAGTTGCTCTCAATTTGGGGTGCATAGTAAGAAGAGCTACAACGAGTTAACGAAATACTAATCCAAGAGATTATTTGATGCCCGTCATTTCCAGTGTCCCTATTGTTTCTACTAGTGTGGTAGAGGATGCTAATCAAAAGGATTACACATACAGTTCGCAGTATAGGCGATAAAGTTATGCGAGACCCAAGAATATGGAAGATTCATAAACAAGTAGAAACTTCATCAAATTATTCAACATGTTCACAAAATCAAACTTCATAAAGCTTTCATTCCCATAAACAAGTAGAAACTTCACCAAATTATTCAATTTGGGATTTATTTTCTAAATTGGTGTAAAGATAAATTTACATTTTGAAATGGAGTTGTGAGGGTTTAGATAGTAAATTTGGGTTCAAAGAGATATTAATTCTTTAATTAAAAATAATAGGAGTGTAGAAAGTAAGTCGAGTGTAGAAAGATGTTATATGGGTTCAAATAACACTTCTCTTTACTAAATCCGTCAAAAAGATTTTCTTGTCACTAATTTCTTCCTTTGAACTTATTATATATGGTCGGTTTTCCCTTCAACCATCTTTCCTCATATTTAGAGTATGATAGATAACTATTTTTTTCCCCCTTCACTTTTTGTATTTGAGATATGAGAAAAATGTATAGGAGATGATGGATGTTGAAGGGCGATGAGAGGAGAGAATGGAGAGAGAGGATCCTCGTTGGATTCTTTTTGTGAGGATTCTGGAGATCCTCAAATCACATTTGTTCATCTTACATCGTGTGACCAATTTTTGTTAGATACTATTTATATTCAATTTCAAATAAAAAAATTTACAATGATTTCTGATTGCACAATATACAATAAACAAATGTGATTGAAAAATCCCCAGAATTCTTACAAAGAGGAGAATGAAAACAAAAACTTAAAAGTGAAAACAACTTGAAATAAATTTCGGTGTTTTAATTTTAGTTTTCATTATGTATACCATTTTTTATACATTTTTACATCTATCATACCATCATTCTTCCGCTCCACTCTTTTTCATCCATCTTTCCCTTGTATAATTTTCTTCAAATCTCAAGCCCGTAAGATAAAAACTAAAATCAAAATGATTATCAATCGAGTCAAAAAACATAAGAAAAGTGGCCTGAATAAAAGTTTAGGGAGCAAAGTGACTGTAAGGTACAGAGGTAAATAGGCAAAAACCTAATACGATGATCCTCAAAACAACTGAAGTTCGCTACTTCCATAAACATTTTGTCACAAGGTACCTGCTTTTTCCAATCCTATCCGTACCAAAGAATTTCAATATCTAGAAGAATTATTATCTGTAGCTACATTCGACCCCCACGCAAAACGGCTTCCTGTTCCATCGAGAAATCGATCGGTATGCCACCCGTTGGCCTGCAGTTCCGATACAAATGGACCAAATACGTCATTCATCTTCTCGTAAGCCTCATCCAGTGCGCTCGAACTCGGCACATGAAAAGACTTCTCTATATCTGCAGCGTATCCAGCAACAAGCCACCCTCTCAATGCGTCTTCACCGGTAGCATTTTGCTCCAATATCATGTCAACCCCTTTGTTTCCACGATTTAAAAGAAACTTTTCTTCGGGGAATATTTCTTTCAATTCACCAAGTCTTGAAGGCTTAATGACCTTGTGGAAAGACCGTCCCACTCTCACATTTCCGGCATCCTTTATGAGCCGCCCCGGGAATAGGAGGTCTTCCCGATACCTCAGGTCGGCCGGGCTTGATACTTTTCCTGTCTTAAGAAAATCAGCCACAATCATTGCAGTCCTCTGTGGATTCAATGTGTTGATAGGAGTTGCCCGCATTTCTTCAATAACACAGTATACATGCACCATTGAAAGAAGAGGCCCAACAACCATCTGCAAGAAGTTAAAGATCATCAGAATCTATTTCCTTCAAAAGGAAATTAGAAATTCACAACTACCGTACGAAACAAATTCAGAATAACACACATAACGCAATATTCACTGCTGTCATAACACACGAGTGATGCAAACCTGTTTTTAACTCTTAGTTTGAAAATGGGTTTTTGGCGCAATTACGAACACAATAGAATTAAATGATGAGGCTGAGTGGTAAAAATTGAGAGTTACACAGTGGATTATATCCACTACCTTTCCTTGCATGGACGAGCAGACAGTAGATGCTAATTGGATCCCTGCTCCTATTCCAATGACATTGAACACAGTTGAGATTGCCTCCCCTTTGGCAAACAGATCACTAAGATTGCCCTCTTTTGCAAAGGCTGAATAAATTGGTAATCTTGTTGCTCTCGCTGCAACAACTGCCATCCCCTGTTAACTTCAAAGGTAAAAATCTTAAAGAACAATCTATAAAATTATATTTTAGGATTGGAGAAGGGACTCAAACTTTACACTGACATGGTACTAAATACAAAGACAGTTAAATAAATTTCAACGACAAGGAGGTTTGAAAAAAGAAATTAATATGCACATGTATGCATCTCTATGAAAACTATACCTTTGCAAAATTGCCTAAACCTGCGACTTGAAGAAAAAGCTGCGGACACAAAGGAGAAAGAATTTCCATGCCAGTGCCAAAGTCATAGAGAACGTCAGCTGCAAGGCGGAAAGCTTAATCTAATTAAAAATCTTCTAAAAGCATTAAAATCACTTCCGACCAAAAACATATAGTTAGATATGAATTAAAGCTCCCAAACAGACCCAAAATTCTCCAACGTTTAGGCTCGGAATCCATTCTTGCGCCCAGATTGCTACATATAAGCTTTCCCATGTGCTGCATCCCATCCTTCAGAACCTGCATGTCAACAATATGGAATTTGAAGATATCTGAAAATGGAAGCGATCCGAGTCATGATTTAGTTGCAAGTGATCTTATACCCTTAAAAAATTGAGAACTTACCCAGCTTACAACAGTCGCCTGTGCAGGGGTTGGTCGCAAGCCTGCAGCAAATAGGAGTGACTGTAAAGGAAGTAAGAGTGCAGCCCATGGCCCAAATTTCAGTTGTCATTAAGATTTCTTATTTTAGGGTGGGGTGTGGGGAAGACAGAGAATAAGAACATCTATAGCTTATATGATGAATCGTCACTCAAGAATTGTAGCAAATAAATACGTAGTATATACTATATAAGCATACGTACAAATGTAAGCACAAAAAGCAACATATAAAAGATCCAAGGTGCAATATTGACCAGAAATCATAGGGTATTTCCATGCAAGAAATATAAATATTGATTTTAAATACACTGAAGGTATCAGAAAAAAAGACCTGAGTTGAAAGAACTGAAAGGGCTGCACTGGTTAAGTGCTGCAGTGCCCGGAATTGTGTGTATCTGAGATATCCTTCATTTACACTTCACGAGTAAAAGGTACATGAGTAATTGAACCAATTTATGGGCTCTCAAAAGGAATAAACCAATACTTACCTATATGGATATCCCGAGGGAAAAAATTTATTGACAAACGAGTCAGCGACCTTGCGGAATACTGGCCTCGAGTCATCAAGAATCTTCACCTGCAGAAAACTCAATGCAGTTAAAGTAGTTCAACTAAAGCAAGAACAAAATCAACCCACCACGCAAAAAACACACAGGAACACAGCTACTTCAATTAATCCTCTTTCCATTTCCCAAAACCCGAATTCCTACCCGGTCCCCAATTCCCATTTTTACAATGGCTATGCATCGTATTTTGGCCAAAATTCTAAGACATTGTTGAAAAGAAAAAACTACACCTTAGTGTACAATTAACCATTTCAAATCCCCTTCTTTGATTTCCACACTAAGTTTATTTCAAAACCGCTCTGTCTCTCTGTCTCTCTCTCTCTCTCTCTGCCCATTTACACTAAAATCAAACCCAGCAACCCAACACTCAGTGACCGACTTGCATTGCCATTTGACCACAAAGTCCCCAACTTTTCACCAAATTAACAAGAACCCATACCTCAAATCGGACCCAAATTGGAATTTCAGTCAAGGGTGCATCGGCAGCTAAAACTACCGCTTACCCAGGAGAACCCAGAAGTGAACACGCAATTTAAACATGGGGAAGAAGATGAAAAACTTACAGAAAGTTGACCCGTGGGGTCAAACTCCCAACGGTAGGAGACCAACTCGGAAGTTTCAATCCAGTACGCCGGCACCTCAGGAGGGGCTGGAGCTTTATCTGGCTCCTTCTTCTGCATCTTTATCTTCTCCTATCGAATCACGAATGAAAACAATGTATGATAAAAACATATATGTACATGTGTATGTATAGGTGTATGTATAGGTTTAGGGACATACCAGCAAGTTCATGGGAGGGGGAAGAGGAGGAGTGAAATGGGTAACGGGGCACAAGGGCGATAAGATTTCGGCGGCGGAATCGGGGGTGCCAAACCTCCTGGAAATAGTTTTCAACGATCATGCGGCTCCAGCTAAACGGTGTCGTATTTGTTGGATTCTGAGTCCAAGAGGTATATGGAACGACGTCGGGCAATGTAATGGACAATTTGAGTCCCACCAGCAAAAAGGACGTCCAGGTGGATGCATTCCAATACTCAAGTTTATCTTGCGTCACCACGTGTTTTAACTTGATAATACTGCTATCATTGTGTGATTGATTTGAGTTATCAATGCCATCTTGATGTCCAGTTGAATGTATGTTTGTTTGCTCATCTTCTTTTAGTTATTTTATCAAATTATTTCATTTAGTTGTTAGTTTGTCATTTGCAAGTAACGAGAAAACGCATTAATGGTAAGAAGTCATACATATTCCACCACAATTGATTTTATGTGGAAATGAGCATTTACAAAGGCATTTGGCCGAATCTTTGCTTAATGAATCAAAATCCTCTCGTATCTTAACCATTTGAGCTGCAAGCCAGTTGTTATCACTTTCTCATGTCCAATATTTTTTACAACGAATTTGACAGCAACCCAATTTCTCAAGTAAATACTTGATGGCACGATGCAACCTTGTGAGATGGAAAATAAATCAAAACAATGTTGCAAAATTGAAAACTATTCTTCACATGAAATATTCTTCCTATTTGAAGTTTCACATTTGTTCAAGTAACAAGACCTATGCAGAAATAACCAAAAATCTTAAATACTATCAGGGCTCGGGTGTAATACTTACAGCCTGAGATAAGATTAATTACACAAGTGAAAAAGGGGGTTTTGCTTGCCTGATAGGCATGGCTTTCGACAATCAAAAGATTTCTCAATCGAAAGCGCTCGGTCCCAGCTCTTGCTCGCGTAGAGCTCATATGGAAAGGTAAACCATAAGTTCCCCATTCACTATGACATCTCAGCATCATCTTCGTAGTCGTAATCTTGTTCGCTTGAAGGTCTGATTCTTTTCGCGTCCCTTGGTGCAGGTCTTCCCTTCTTTGGCTTTCCTCTGTGACATAAATTATATATTTCAGACAGCGATGCCAGGAGATAGAGCCTCAAAGATAAATGGTGACAATTGATAAAATCTGTTTCCAGCTTTGGTAAAGCTTGAGTAGAACTTTTAACATGCCACTTAACACGTAGAGAAATAGTGGAGTACTTACTGCCCATTCCCATATATGCCGCCTTTGGACCGACCTGGACCAAAGTCTGATCTCCCATCTACAATAAACACAAAGGGACAAATCAATGAATAAAAATTGCAGAGACTGTTGTGGCGTATTTGCCAATATAAGCTTTACCATCTCGTGCAGCCGCAAGTTCTTCAGCCTGAGAAGATAAAAGAGAAACTATGAACATTGGTTTACATGTTTCAAACAATTATTTATCAACGTCAATCCATACACAGAGTCAATTGTGGTTTGAAATTTTAGGTCCACATTCACTTGCATGAATGTACTGATAATGCGGAGATGACATTAAATTACAACAACAAAAGATGAAGAGGACAGTTACAGCCACCATAATGGGACTTTAAATGTTTAGAATACTTACTGCTGGTGATGTAACAGAAGATAATGAAAACATCCTATCTTCAGGCTGAAATTTCCTAGACCGCTTCAAGCTGCAGTCAAAAGGTTTGAAGAAATCCATCCATTAATACGTATCCTAGATCCAAACATGAAAACCTTGTGCAATAACACAGAAAACATCAGTGCTGCATGCTTGATTTAATATAACTTGCATGTGCCATAACTGGATATATAGATTATTTAGGGGAAATGTGCTGTATGAACATTCAATTCAGATGCCATCAGAGCAATGAGTAACGGCCAATCATCTCCCAGCTAAATCATGTCTCTGACATAAAGTAGGCTTGCCCGAGTTATAATTCAAGAATATAATCTATCCAAAAGCTCCTAATATCATATGCAGAGATAATCATTCCATGAATATAAACTCAATATGCGAAACCAAAGGTCATTTTGTGAGTTTTTGTCTATAGATAATGGCGATCACTAGATGAGCTAATACTAACAGTTTTAGCTGCAAAAGTGGTCAGTGAAAGAACCCTGCTAGCAAGAAAAAGATTGCTTGGAGGAATAACTCAACTGGTTAGATCAGAAAGGAAGAGAACCAGAGAGAAATTGAGTAATCAGAGTATTCGATCATGTATAAGTAGCCACAGTACAAAAGAACCAGTTCTTCATGGGAAATAAAGTAGATTGCTTTAGACTATCACGCAAACACAAAAGCCCCATAGGCAAGGGTTAACTAAGGAGGATAACCCTAAATAAGAGTAAAAAGAAAAAAAGTGAAGCCAAAGGAAATGATATATTAGTTAGTTCTTACAGGTTAGTGTTCTTGGATGATGATAGAAACCCTTCAAAACCTTTTAATACATTTCCACATTGAGTTGGATCCTGCAGATAACTAGTCTCCAAATCATAGACCTGCATTGTAAGAAAGCATTAGTTCCAGTAAAGGGACGCATCAAATACGCAGCTCAGCTGCCACTACAACAAGACATAAAAAAGAACTTTTCCATCCATAGCTTGTGCTGCATTTCGATTCTAAACTGTGGACCAAACCAAAAGGAGAAAGAAAAAAATTACAATAAAAATTCCCGTGGCAACATAACCAAGAAAAACTTACCTATCACAGGCGTATACACTCTCTCTCTATCTCTCTCATCATGTGATCATACACTCATTTCATGTAAGTTTTGCTCCATTAAGACACGACACAGAAAAGGGCTTTATTCTTTAAACATACTATACAAAACCAATTAATTTTTTCTTCACTAATTTGCATACATTTCCATCCACAGGTTCTGCTGCATTTTGGTTCTAAACTGTGGACCGAACCAGTAAGAGAAATAACAAAATTACAGCCAAATTTCCATAAAAGCATCATTAAGATGAGAAATGCTTACCTGCCACAGGCTAACCTACAGTTACATGTCACGTGATAAGAGAGATAGACACAAAAAGGGGTTACACACCTGTTTCATGTAAGTTTTTCTCCATTATGATTTATAACACGATAAAGAAAAAGCTTAGTTCTTAAACCATACCGACACACATTTCTGATTTTCTATACAAGACCAATTAAAATCATTTGTGTAACACAAAAAAAAGAAAAAAGCACAAAAGAAAAAGGTCTTCCATTTCAGCTATATCCCCAAAAATGACCTCTAACTAATTAACCCAAAAGCCAAAAAACTCATTCACCAACCCTGAATAAAAGAATAATAAAAATTAAATTATTTAAGAAATAAATAAATAAAAATTTGAACCTGTTTTTCAATCCCTCGGAGTTCATCTTGAAGCTTGGCTCTCCTGCTCAGAAGAGAAGCGAGCATTACCGACGGATTATTGCTCGACGCTTTTTGCGCTGCTAAAAATTTCACACAAAAATAAAAAGAAATCAAATTTTTCATTGATAAAAATTAAAGATCAATTTTTTCCAATTATTTTTTGGAAGAAGAAAATCCCGACGCGTACCTTCTGAATCCATTTTCATCAGGGAATCGTTTCGCAGCTGCCCAGGAACCAAATTTCGCAAAAACCAAAAAACCCCAAATTTTTAGGGCACAAAAATTTTCGATCCAGGAAAGGAGTCGATGTTTCGGGTTTGGGTTGCGGTTGCTCCGGCTCTTTGTTGGTGGAGAGCTCGTGACAATCACGTGACCTTTTCACACTTAAGTAAAATACTATTTGGGAACCACGCATGTACACAAATTTTATGGGTTTTTACTTTTTTGAAAGGTGCTATTGCATATAAAAGGACAATTATTATACTTCAAAATTTTAATTATATATTTTTTATAAAAATAGTTTTTTCTTAAATATAAATTTTAGAGCGTCAATACTAATTTTAATATAGAAATACACTGCAATAAGAACATAGTCAAAATAGAGTTACTTTTTTTTTTTCTTTAATCATTTTTTGGCATCAAAGAGCTGGATCCTACGAGGACATGAATAGAAATACTAGCCAGCTAAAAACATAAAAATAAAAATCAAAGTTATGTCAGTCATGACATCTCTTGATGATCCTCTATGAATTATAAGAAGCTTATGGTATGGCATGAATGCTATAAAAATAGGTTTTATAATCATTATTGTAGAACTTCACGAAACAAAATCATGAGTAAGCACTCATAAGTTTTCCTAGCAAATGCAATCCGAAGTTTATTTCTGTGCCAAAAAATCACGCCCTTCAAGCAACACTTCGTAGTTTTTCATAGATACTCTATGTTGCAGTCTATTTTTTGGATCAAATGATTGTTTAAATTACTTTAATTTATGCTTTTTTAGATAAGGTAGTTATCTAAATTACTCTAATTTGTAGTTATTAGAAGGGAGAGATCAAATTCGAATACGAGGAGAAGAATGCAACATAAACGCCACAATAGCGTTAGTTGAAGCTGATTGCAAATTGTCAATATGAAATTAATTTCTGGTATAAATGTAAGTTTTTATTTCTCATCAATAATAAAAAAATATTTTTTAACCAACTGAACTAACTCACATTTTTTGCATTTCAATTCAAATGAAAGATCGATCATAAGTTGCATAATAATATATTTGTCTTGGCAGTAACAAAAGGTAGAGTCGGTCTCCTTTATATGGCGAGTGGATAACGATGTATATGCAGCGTGGACGGTGGTGGAGGGCGGTCCCTCCCTGAATCTCTGGGTCCCAAATTCAACGTCGGCAGTTTGCTTGCAAGCAAAGCGTTAGTCCTACGCAGCACCATCACCATGTGTACGTATCTTTCAACACCAGAGAACCTCACAGCAAAAGGGTACGTATCTTTCTACCGTTCTATTTTTCTTACCATTTCCTTGTTCTTTTTCTAGACCGCAGAAAAAAGGAAGAGAATAGTATGTAGTTTATTCAGTTGATTTTCTTTTCCGTTGTTTTGACTGGTACAGTTCGATTCGTTTCAGATTTCCCATTTGCTTATCTTTTCTTCTGCATGCCTCATTTGTTCAAATATCTCTTTAGCTGCTAGCCTTCTCTGAATAATCTGTTCGTTCTTGTTCTTGATCAAACTTTCTCTTTGGACTTGAGATTTTCATGGCTGCAATGTCTCTCAGAGGGCTCAGTCGGGTACTCTCTCTCTTTCTATGTTGGTTTTTGAAGCTTCGTTGGTTTCGTTTAATTGTCGGTTTTTGTTTGGTGTCTTGATTTTATTCAAGAGCTCAAGATTATGTGTCAAATCCCATGTTTCTGTAAAGATAATTCAGTTTGATGTAGCTTTGGATGAACCCAATTCATTAATCTATCTAGTTGGTTCTCAAGGAACTTTCTGCAGACGTGAGTTAAGCTAGTTAATCAACGCAGTGTACCTGCACCGTATTCAGTATCCCTCCTTATAAATTAGAGTAGTTTGGGATATCATTGTGTGATCCTTCATAGTCCTGAACTTCTCAGTGACGAAACAGAGGATAGATGTCTAGGCAAAATAGTTACTAAGGCTTTCCTTAGTATTTGGTTCAATTATATAACAGAATTGGTTTTTTTTTTTTTTTTTTTTTTTTTTTTTTTGTGTTTTCCAGCCAAATGCTTCATGTGCCATGGGGGTTTCTGATGAGAGCAAGAACACTTTCATGGAGCTCCAGAGGAAGAAGGTCCACCGCTATGTGATATTCAAGGTTGATGAGAAGAAGAGGGAGGTTGTAGTTGAAAAAATTGGCGGTCCGGCGGAGAGCTATGATGATTTTGTGGCAGCTTTGCCTGATAATGATTGTCGATATGCCGTATATGACTTCGATTTCGTAACTTCTGATAACTGTCAAAAGAGCAAGATCTTCTTCATCGCATGGTTAGTTTTTACCTTTAATCTCTTCACCTTATGATTTATGTATAGACTATGGAGTCACTAATAGTCCTGTTAAAAGATCATTCTCAAATCCAGACGCAGATTATGCTAGTTGGCCAGAGCATTGTGTTTCTTCCTTGCACCCAAGTTCGGAATCCCGCTCCTCATAGATTAGAGTAGTCTAGTATAATGGACGAAATTCCGAAGTTGCAATATTTCAAAAACCTGCAGTTATTTGCAAACCCATATTTTTTTTAAACAAGCCATCCAAAAATTTGCATTTGCACCCTTGATTTCGTATCCAGTGATGATCCCTTCATATAAAATCAGTGGTGCAGAATTCTACTGATGCAAGTTTTATTCCTAAAAAACCGGAACTTGTGTGAGCTTGGAAATCCAAATACTTGTGCTATCTTGAGCTAATTCATGATTATTTACATACTAATGCTCAGGTCCCCTTCAACCTCTCGAATCCGTGCGAAGATGCTCTGTGCCACATGTAAAGACAGGTTTAGGAGGGAGCTGGACGGTATCCACTACGAGATTCAGGCTACTGACCCAACAGAGATGGATCTTGAGGTGCTCAAAGACCGCGCCCATTGAACCGTCTCTGCAGTACTAAAACACATGTTCCTCAGTCAATCAAAGTCTATAGGGTTCTGCAAGTTTGTTCTGCTGGCTTCACTATGTATAGAACCCGTTACCAGCACAAAACTGCATTACTGTTCCTCGAATAAACCGGCAGGTCAGTTAGCTGGTACGAAAGGTATGGTTTGATGTTATCTTCTTGCTTCAAACTTTAATTACCTTTAGGTGGTGTAAACCCGAAAATTGTTGCTCTATGCTTTTGGTTTCTTATGGATTTATGTTTGCGGAGCAAGAAATGCACAACCAGTCATTGATCTTTTGGTCTTGAACAAATTCATAACCCGAAATATATGCTTAATAGTCAATGTAGACGGAAAGATAAGCGAAGATCAACCATGAACTTTAATACAAGGGACAAACAACAACAAAAATACAGAGAAGGCTATGCGGTTTCTACTTTAATGTAATACATAATGATATAAAGACCGAAACAGAGAAAAATGAAAACTTATCCTAAAAAAATTGCTCCATTTGTAGATGAAGTGATGAACAATAGAAACTCCCTTCTCGTCTATGTGATCTAGGGCTACTTTCGATCTCTTACTTCCTTAGTTGTGTTCGTTGCTTTCGCCAGACAGTTCCTCCAAAGATTTTCCTTTGGATTCAGGTACAAAGAACGTAAATAATAAACCCAAAAAGTTGATCACACCCAACATAATAAGTGAGTTCTTGACCCCTATACCAGCAGGAAACCCTGCTTCTGCTTTAGCCTTGTCCTGTGGTTGCGCCAAGAACAAGAATCCGAATGCACCCACCATTGCCCCTAACTTTCCGGCTGCTGCAGATATGCCATGGCAAGTAGACCGCAGTCTAGCCGGGAAAATTTCAGCCGGCACCACAAATGTAGTAGCGTTAGGTCCGAAATTTGCAAAGAAGAAAGTCAGTGAGTAGAATACCACAAACCCTATCAAGTGATGTGTCCAATAATCGTAGAGAAATGCCAATACAAACATGAACACTGTCATGAAGAAGAATCCCATCATTTGGATTGTGAATCTTCCGATTTTATCAATGAAGGCTACAGTGAACCAGTATCCGGGTACAGTACTGCATAGGGCGATAAGCGTTTGTGCCCTTGCAATTCTATAAACCTCTGAAACGGCATTCAAAGTTTTTGCATTAGGAATCCATCCAATGGCGCTGAAAATATCTTTCTGAAACAGATTTTGGCTATAAAATGCAATGTCAAGCAAGAACCATGTGCTTGTGGTTCCAAGCAAGTGGAGTCCATGGCGGTGCCTAAACTCCTTAGAGAATAAACCGAAAGATTTCACAGTTTCCTTAGGCAACCTGACGGGTTCAGGTTCTATGTCAACCTGCAAAACTTTTCCCATATCAGCGTTAGCCTGGTTGACATCTTTTGCAACAAGTGCTGTGTAACGAGCAGTTTCTGGCATCTTTGAGCGCGAGTAGTAGGTTAGAGCTGCCGGAAGTGCTCCAACCATTAGAATGATTCTCCAAAGGTAGTCTGCTTGTGGGACAGTTGAACCAACTGGATCAACTTCATAAGATGGAGCCTTGAATTTGGCCTCGAAAATCGCAGAGATGAGCATTGCAAACAACCCTCCTGCTAGAATTCCAAACCCCTGCATGGCAAACACCGCGGCAACAAAGGCACCACGAGTCTTTTTATTTGCGTATTCAGACATTATGGTGGCGGAAAGAGGGTAGTCACCACCAATGCCGAACCCTAGCCAGAACCGGAAGAAACAAAGTGTGGTCATTACAGACTTTGCGGTGTGCCCAAAGGAGAGCGCGGAACCAATGGAGCATATGATCATGAGCATAAGTGTCATGCCATACACTTTTTTTCTCCCCATTTTGTCACCAAGCCAGCCGAAGACCACTTGCCCTGCCAATGTGCCAACAAGCGCCACGCCATTGACAGCTGCTGACACATTTGGAGGCAATGTGCCTGGTTTTGGTGATCCTTCAACGTGGTAATATATGCGGCCAAGCAATTTGGTGACGAGGGATATGCAGAAGAGATCGTACGCGTCGGTGAAGAATCCCATTCCGGCGATTACAATTGCGGTGAAATGGTACCATTGTGTTTTTGCAGTGTCAAGTGCACTGAGCACATGCAGTTGTTGCTTGGCCATGGATTTAGCTTTGCTTGGTTTGTTCTCTCTCTTGCAAACTCTATTTCTCTGGTTCATCAATATGCAAGAACACAAACAGTAAGATTACATTTACATAACAATGTATGAATAAAGAATGATTTAAATGTGAATTTGATTGTTATAAACACAGAAGATTAAAACACAAGAGTTTCACATTTCTTGAAGAAACTTAAAATAAGTCCGAAAAATTCACATAAAGAGGATATAACTAATTGTTCCCGGAAACTATACGTGCAAGACGTTCATTCTTTAGTAAACAACGGTTGTGCATCAATACTGCTGAAATTCCGTCAACAACATATATGTACGTTTTGTTACAGACAATGATATTGATACATTATCGATGACATATCAACACTCTGTTGATTAATAAAGAACGGGCATCAGTTCCATAGCCAGACAAATAATTCTTCATATGTAATTGAAAGACTGCATTGTAATACATAGGATGGGACCAAAATAATTCCTATAATTAATTTATAAAAATTCAACAATGGTAAATAAAATATGAAAAACATGCAGCTTCATCAAGAAGAAACAAGAACAGGCATGCATAGAGCTGCAGTTTTTCTCCTAACCTGGATCTTCTCTCTCAACCTAGAGAGAGAGAGACAGAAACTCCGACTCCAACTCCGACTCCGAGAGATCTAGAGAGAGGGGTAGGTAATAGGTTATGCTCTAGGGGAAGCAGGGAATGAGAATTTATAAGGGAAGGGTGCGTCGCCCAGCAACCGGAATATTACAGTGGTATATTCTTCCCCTCCATTTTAGCTAGCTGTTGTTTCTCTGCAGTGCAGACCCTTCTGTTCAACAAACTTAAGACATCTTTCAGCGGTATATTCCGAATGTCTGAGAATTTCTAGTAGTAACCAGCAGTAGCCAAAACCGAAAACAGTTTCCATATACATTACCAGAACGCGTATTTCCACAGTTGTCCAATCTCTATATTTAGTTTTCAAATTTGAGGTTGAAAATTTTGACACAAATGGTATGTAATATATGCTTTGGTGAAGGAATTAAATTCCATATAATCTGAGGGGATGGAATATATGTCCTAATTGCTATGCTAGCTAGCTGGAGGATCGTAAAAGATTTCATTACAAGATTCATTTCTGATTTGGGGGGAGATTTTCAGGCATAAGTAATCAATAATTTCTCAATGATTTGGAGACCAAAAGCAAAGAAATTATACAATGATGGTAGAAATAAATGGATTAATGGAACAGTGTGCCGAGTGTACGAATGTACGAACACCCTCTATATTAATTTGGAAAGTAAAAAAGTTCCAAGTTCGAATCCTCAATCACGTTGAGAAGAAAAAATGTACATGACACGTTTTGTTTGACTTCTTTTGAGCATTACAAATATAAGTAATCAATAATTTCTCAATGATTTGGAGACCAAAAGCAAAGAAATTATACAATGATGGTAGAAATAAATGGATTAATGGAACAGTGTGCCGAGTGTACGAGTGTACGAATGGTAGAAATTATACAATGATTAAGTGTGAATGATTGTGCATGCTATATGTTTATCTCTATTATTATGTGACTACGACTACGATCTGATATAAAACACAACTACGATATGATATAAGAGATACTCTGAACAGTGAGAGTGGACTAGCCACTCTGCCTTAAGAGAAAATGTGCAAAACTACCTAAACCCACAAAACAAATTCAACTTTCACATTGAGAAACAGAAAACGGTTGATGATTCTCTTCTACTTTATATACTCGATACTACTTAGTCACAGCTGCGGAGAGAAACATGCGTAACCGCAGAAGACAGTTTCAAACACAAGACCTCAGGTTCAAAGATAAACGCTGACGCTTTACGTACACACATGTTATGCATGGAAAATGCACACTTTATCTGGCATCCTTTGTAAAAGCCAGGACATAGACTCATGTGAATACCACAAAGGACGAAATACCCCTCCCCAAATTGAACTACAGGCTTACATTACAACATTATTTTCTGCACTGCTTATAGATCCAACCTACACAACTGGAACTGTCCTGTTGTTATAGCTTGATTGCTCCAACTCCACTGCCCCGGTTTCGCTTTCTTCTTCGTTCTCGCCCGACATCTCCTCCAACGACCTCCCATTCGATTCAGGCACCAAGAAAGTGAACAATATCCCCAAGAAGTTGACCACACCCAACACAATGAGCGAGTTTTTAACCCCGATGCCTGGAGGGTACCCTGCATCTGTCTTGTTCTTATCTTTGTTCTGAGCCAAGTACAAGAACCCGAATGCACCAACTATGGCGCCAAGCTTCCCGGATGCGGCTGAGATTCCATGACACGTAGACCGGAACCTAGCTGGGAAAATCTCAGCCGGCACAACAAATGTGGTTGCATTAGGACCGAAGTTTGCAAAAAAGAAGGTCAATGAGTAGATCACTACAAACCCAATTCGGTTGTCCTTGTGAGTCCAGTGATCGTAGGGAATAGCCAGTGCAAACATGAACACTGTCATGAAGAAGAATCCCATCAACTGAATTGCAAATCTTCCAATCCTGTCAATGAAAGCTACCGTAAACCAGTAGCCGGGGACAGTACTGCACAATGCAATAAGAGTTTGCGCCCTTGCGATTCTGTAAACTTCTTCAATAGCATTCATCGTCTTTGCAGGAGGAATCCATCCGATCGCACTGAAAATATCCTTTTGGAACAGGTTTTGGCTGTAGAATGCAATGTCAAGCAAGAACCAAGTGCTTGTTGTTCCAAGCAAGTGAAGTCCATGACGGTGCATAAACTCTTTGGAGAACAAAGCAAATGCATTAGCAGTCGGCTCAGCCTTCTGGGGTTCTGCTTGAATTTCTACCTGCAGAACCCTTGACATGTCGGATGCAGCCTGTTTCGCATTCTTTGCAACAAGGGCGGTGTAACGGGCAGTTTCAGGCATCTTCATGCGCCAGTAGTAAGTCATTGCAGCTGGGATTGCTCCTACCATCACAATAATCCTCCACAGGTAGTCCGCTTGTGGAACGGTTGAGGCAAGTGCATTGACCTCATATGTTGGAGCATCAAAATTGGCATTAAACGCGGCCGAACAGATAATAGCAAATATCCCACCTGCTAAAATTCCAAACCCCTGCATCGCAAAGACCGCGGCAATGAAAGCGCCCCGAGTCTTCTTGTTAGCATACTCGGACATGATTGTGGCAGAAAGAGGGTAGTCACCGCCAATACCAAACCCTAGCCAGAACCGGAAGAAACAAAGCGTTGACATAACGGTTTTTGGGGTATGCCCAAATGAGAGACCTGAAGCAATAGAACATATGACCATAAGCATAAGAGTCATTCCATAAACTCTCTTCCTTCCCATCTTGTCACCAAGCCAGCCAAAGAAGAGCTGGCCTGCTAAGGTTCCACAAAACGCCACACCATTTACGGCAGCTGACACATTCGGAGGCAATGTCCCGGGCTTCTCTGCGTTGTCAACGTGGTAGTATATGCGGCCGAGCAACTTGGTCACCAAAGATATGCAGAAGAGATCATATGCATCTGTGAAGAATCCCATTCCAGCAATGATAATTGCAGTGAAATGGTACCATTGTGTTTTTGCTACATCAAGTGCATTGAGAACCTGTAATTGCTCTTTAGCCATGGCTAAGCTAGCTTTTACAAATTCTCTCTCTCTTCTCTTGCTTTCTCACCAGCTTTTTTTTTTTTATCTGCACAATTTGAAGAGTGAGAAAATGAAAAAAATACTTATTGTGCGGAAGCGGCAAACACAACGTAAAATATTCAAACAATAATATAGCAACAAATATAAATAACAAGAGAATAATACAAGAATTTATACCGGTTCGGCTTTATTACACCCTAGTTTGAAGACGGTAAAAAATTGAAAATTAGTATTTACACTTAGTACTACGATCTAATAGTATTTTTCTTTACTTGTAAGTGAAATGTTTTAAATTCAGTTTTCGTCAAACATGAATTTGAACCATATTATTGTTAATCTATTATAAAGCTAAACGCATCTCGTTCTCTATTAATGTAGAATATCGTTTGTAAAATAAAAAAAAATCACAAGTCAAATTCTAAATACATCTAAATATCATCGGAAACACGGGTTTCCAATGAGCGTGATAATTAATCAGTCAATCTTCAACAAAGGGGAAAGACAAAGGAAAAGTCAAACAAGTGTTTAATTATCAACAAGGGAGTTTGAAAATTGGACTCCCAACTCTGACAGGTCACAAATAATTTCTGACTACAGGGCCCTCGATTTTCCTCCAGTTGGTCATACGTTGAAAATTAAATTTTGCCTCACCTAGAATTCCAGGTTCAACCAATTCACTTCATAATTTCTGACTATTCAAAATTGTCACTAATTTATCACATCACAACATTAACTAGAGAAAAAGACTTCTTATGAAGGATACTATAATGAAATGCTAAGGAGATTTTTTCAGAAGTAGAATTCTCCATGTACTCTACCTTTTTATGTTTTTAGCTCAAAGTTTTATATGTTGTTACAGAAATTGACGTTAAATTGAAAAGTGTCAAAAGGTTCATAAAGAGTTAACACTTTGAAAGAATCTTTTTAGCATTTCTCTAACTAACTACACATTCCAAAGAAATTTTATTTGCCACCCCACAAAAAAAGGGACCATTTTATTTGAGCATGAAAAAGTGAAATGATCTTCTGAAACTAGGAAAACTTCCATGCCTACTGGAAAAGTGGAAGAAAAGACAAACAATGAACTCTGCCTCATTCTACCACTGAAGAGGTTTTTGTTTTTTTGGCCAGATTTCTTAAGTGAGAACAGCTCTGGTGGGCCGTTTGGACCACGTCGCCTGTCATACTTTGCTCCTTTAAATTTCATATTAATTTTACTCGGCGTGAGAATTGTCGTACACAAATTTTTGAGGCGTGAACTAGGAAAATTACGTTCAAACTGCCCCACACAAGCAGACAAACAGATACGTACTGAGGATTTAATAGAAGTCCCGAAGTCTCTACCAAACCATTTAAAATATGCACCAACCAATGCTTATCTCTAATAAAATTCAAAATTATTTTAAAATCTTCAACCTTTGTCTCTCCAACAATATCAAAACCGCGTGGAATTAAATTAAATTTTCAATCTTTGCACTCTAAGAGTCTAAAGACTACGCCATTAGAGTGTAAAGTTACTTTCACGAAAAGTTCTTTATACTGTTCATTTTAACAAAAAATCATATTTTTATACTAAAAAAATATTAATCAGGATACTATTTATTTTACCCTTTATTTTGTCGTTCTCGTTAAAACTCAAAATTTTCAAATTATTTTCATTAGTTTTCTTTTAAATTACCCTTCAAACAGAGCGGCCTAGGCCTATTTTTCCAGGGTTGTTTAACCAGATTTCTTGGGATTAAAAATATCAAAACAGTAATTTAATTAGCTTAAACTAATATTTACAGCTATTTACAGATGAAGATTATGAATGCGATTAATTGTTTGAACGGCTACAGAACTTTAATACTCTAAATTCAGAAGATAATCTCAGATCCAAAACTCAGAATTAATACTACTTTTAACTTATTTTTCTAACTTACCTGCATCTGATGCACAATGGGTTTCTAAAAATTCCATCTTTTCTACTTCATCTCTGGTAAGACCCCAAAAAATAAAATAAAAAAAATACAGTGAAAGGAGGAGTTTTTAGAGTGAAAACCAGAAAATTAATTTCTGATATGGTAGCTGACACGTCTGTATTGTAATTTCGAGAGGGGGATTTTGAACTCTGGTACAAGAGGCGGGCAAACTGTCCCGAGACTCTCGTGACTGACTAACTAGCCGAACTCAAATTTCAGAGGTTCATAAATCAGAAGCGGGACAAATTAAGAAAGAGATACCCATGTGAAAATTGCAAAAGGGAAGAGAACCCCATGAACGATATGCTTCGAAAAAGCTATAAATTGTATCTATTCCCAATGACAAAGAAAACCCCACTCACTTTACACTTTACACTTTGCACTTCGAGCTTGCAATTTGCATGCATGACAGAGAACTATGCATGGAGAGATCAGTGGGCTTAATTACAAGATCGACAACAATGGAAGAAAAAATTAAGCATAAATAAAGATGTTTAACATCTAATTAGATAAATTAATTTATTTAATTTGCAGACTAACCTGGGAGCGACCGAGCGAGAGAGAGAGAGAGGTGAAGAAATTTGATGGTGAGACGAGGGAAAGGAGGGGATGCGAATATTTATAGGCGACGGCAGCAGCCAATGCGTTCACACACCAAGGAATTTCCACCGGCATATTCCATTTTCTCCCCGCGTCCGTTTTTATTTTTTAAGTCAACCGTCGCACCCTGTTTTAAGTCTCGCACTCCCCACCTTCCCCGTCTTGCTCGACGATTTCGACACGTGGTCCCCCTCTCTTTATTTATTTACTTCCTTTAGAACATTTTTATTCACCATCATAAACTACGGTCTCATCATACATTTAATCATTTATCATGTGTCATTTCATTTAATTTTAATTAATTTCTTTCAAAATTTAAAAAAAATTTTAATGTAAAAATTAACTAGAGTAGTAAAAAAGACACGTGACTGGATATGGTTAGGGGCATAAATGTTTTATTTTTTTTCCCCAAAAGGCCCACTCTCTTTGTTGGTATTGGTTTTGGCAATTGACATTTGGTCTCACATGGACTCATTGTTTTGTTCATTCGTTTTTTGGTACTACTACTTCCGAATTGGAAAATGGTAGGAAGACTTGCCAAACCTTTAATGAAATCTAGCCGTTGATGTAAGTAGGTATCGCTTTGAATTTTAATTGTTGATGCATTTTGTTTCGGAAATTGTTATTAGCACTCTAAAAATCTCATTCTATACTCCAAACTTTCTATATTAGGAAAGAAAAAAATACACTTATGAAAAGTGTAGAATAAGATTTTTGGAGTGCCAATAACACTTCCCTTTATTTCACAAAAACAATGATTCGTGTTCGGATTTTCATTTATTTATATTGGTTGTACTCAATTCAATTGTTTCAATTTAAATTATGAAAAAACTTTCCATTGCGAGTCCGTCCTGTTTTTGTTAAAACTTTCCAGGCCCGCCTTATGGCATGTAGCATATGGACTTAAGCCTGGGGAATGCTTTGGTTGTAATATATCTTTATCAGTGCTGTAAACGAGTTGGGTTAGAATATATATCATTCAACTCAAGTTTGGATTGTTTAACTATTTTTCAGTTTGAGCTAAGTAGCTTGCTTCTAATACAAATGGAGCTTGAGCCAACCTAGAAATTTCAAGCTCAATACTGAACTCAAACTGTTTCGAGCTAAGTTTCGATAGGAAGAAAATGATGAAGACGGTGAGACATAATATCAATGTAAACATATTTCTTTTTCCAAAACAATCTCAAAGCTGATGTTTTATTGCAAGCAGATTAACTTCTTAATATAATCTAGTTCGATTGTCTTGTGAAAAACATGAGTTGCTCAAAAGTTTTACGAGCCGAACAAATCAATGTATAAATTAACTTGTTTTTTTATCGAGTCAAACAGTAATTAACTCGTTTCTTTCAAGAGCTGAACACATTGAGATATTGTCTACAAGTTCAAGTTGTTTTTAAATCAATTTACAGTCTTAGTTGCATGCAAATTGCCCCTCCTAAAATTCTTATCCAACAAGATGTCACACTCTGTGACTAAAATAAAATAGTCTACGACTCAAAGCGTATGGAATGAATCGGTTGTTAAGACTTTTGAACGTTCCATTGTCATTTTCATTAGTCCCCCCAAGAAGGAATAAATTGGAAGACTCTTTTTAATACTATTTTTCACTTTTAACATTTTTTATCGCATCCATTTTATTTGTGTTTATTTAATCTAGCAGAGTGTTTTTGTTATTGAAAATAACATAAATACATATTATGAAAATAGCAAGGTCTGAGAAACTTTACTACTAGTTGATTGTCATGATGGTTAAATATATTATTTTTAAATGTGTCACAGTTAATAACTTTTGCTTTTTCAATTTACTTTTTAGTAGTATTCATTTTCATTTGTAAATGAAAGATTTTTTTATTCGAATATCTTGAATAACAAGTTCGATACCAATTTATTTTTTTGCTAATTAAAATATATCATTCTCTAAGATAATAAAGTAGTAAAATTATTTGCAATACATGAAAATAAAAATAAAAGGGTCAAAAAAAGATTTTTATTAAGTGATACGGTTGTGGGTAAGTTTCTGATCACGCACTAAGAATCAAATATTGGTCCCAATTAGTGTGAAATCTTTGAATTCTTTACTAATACAGCCCAAATTTCAACATCTCCCTTGTTTGAGAGAAAACGGCAAACCTTTACCTTGAAGGCTTGAACGTTTTGAAAGGTTCTACTACGTTTGGGGGTGTGCCAGTTGTCAATCATAATCCTCATCCTAGATGTTAATTTTGAACAAAAAAAAAAAATCTAGATGTTAAGATTAAGATGTTTGTGGTCATGCACACCCACACCGCAAGTATAGTATTTTTTTTGGTAGCAAAAATCTGATGAAGTGATTTTTTTTTTCAAAAAGTAATCCGCATATATTTTTGCTCTTATATAATTTTCATGTTTAGTCTTAACGAATTTGTATCTACAAAATAATTAAACACATTTGATCAAAGATCAAAATCATGCACCAATGGAGTGGAGGGGAGGGGTTTGGCTAATAGATTTACAATGCCTAAGTGAATTTCTTTGAAAAGAAAGAGTTTAGGACTTAGTTGCATAGCAAAATCTTACAATAAATTGGTCTAGGACGGGGTATTTATAGGAGCTAGAGTCGGTCCCATGTGTAGGGTTTTCCATGCCATGTGTCGATATTTAGTTGGTCAAGGTGTGTCATTCGTTGGACGGAGAAGAAAATTATCCCGAAGATATTATTTAATTAATAATATCATCTCGTAGAATCCTTGATTAGATTTGATTGTGATTCCTTACTTGATTAAGTTGGTTTTTAGTAAGGAAAGTTTAAAGTTAAGAATTAGTTATAAATCTTATCTTTAATTCCTTTAACTTTTCTCCTTGCCATGAGAAAGTTAAGAATTAGTTATAAATCTTATCTTTAATTCCTTTAACTTTTCTCCTTGCCATGAGCATGAGAGCTTGAAGAAGTCACAGTCAGCAACTCAAATCTTCTTAATGGTTGAACTATGCATGGAACAGATATGGGCCTCGCCAATTTAACAAGGGTTTTGTTGTCACTTGTGGGTAAAAAGTTCATGTGTCAGCTCCAAAAATTTTTGAATAAGGGTTTTGTCTATCTTTAATTCCTTATACTTTTCTCCTTGCCATAAGCAAGAGAGCTTGAAGAAGTTGCAATCAGCAGCTCAAGTCTTCTTGAGGATTAAAATGCACATGGAACGCATATGGGTCTCGCCAATTTAATGAAGGCATTCTCCTCTCTTGTGGGTGAAAAACCACGTGTCAGCGCTAGGATTTTCTGGATTATTTTTTGCTCCACAAGTACCCTCACACCTATTGTGTTGTACATAGAAGGTGCATGAATCCAAGTTGAGTAGACTTGCCAAAAACGGGTTTCTTGACTACATCGGATTATAAGCTTTTACTTGTAGTGAAAGTCTTCTGGGATATGGGGTTCAATTGCCTATAAAATTTATTTAACTCTACCTTAAGTAGAGGATTAAATAAATCCAGAGAATAATTATTTTTTCAAACAAGAAAGAGAGATAACTGGAGGAAATTGTGTCCCCTCCCCCCATTTTGTTTCTTTGTTTGCCCGACAAAGAATTGATTTTTCGTTGACGTCATTGTTGTTGTTGCTTCTTCGTAATGCTGCCACAAGGCAACTTGGAATGAATGGGTTGAGGCCCATGTGGGTGACATGACAATAAGGGCTACTTGGCGATTGGCGCAGTTGAAGTTGCTAGACAAAGGCTAGAGAGGGCCAGGTTACATAAGGAAGAAAAAGTAGGCCGCTGCGATTGGTGTGGCATGGAAGGTTAGATCGCTCCGGGCTGTGCGAGTAGGGTTGTTAGGCCTGGTAAACAATGGTGGATAGGGTATGCCGCTGAAGTGTTGGGCTCATAAGGCTCGAGAGATAGAATGGAGTCGCTCAGTTAGGCGTTGTGCGCTAGGCTGGGAGTGGTGCCATGCGAGGATGGGTCACATGGCCTGTCTGGAGGAAAGGCTAGCGCTAGTGCGAGCTGGGTTTGCCATTTGGGCTAATTCCACAGCTTCTAAGGCTTAAGCTCGGATGAGTTGCACGTGGTAGAGTCAACAATGCAGGTGGAGCCGTTGGAGGGCGTTGGTGCGGCTTGGAGTTGTGGTGCAAAAGTAATCACGGTGAGGAGAAACCATATAGATGAATCGGTGCGACTGGGAGCTACATAACAATATTCCATACGGCCAAGAGTCGCAGAGCAAAAGTTGATGCAACAGGAAGCTGCAGAGCAAAAGTTAGTACGGTTGGGGTCGCGAAAGAAGCACTGGGCTTTACTGGTAGGTTGGCCTACTTGCTCGACCTTCAGTTGAGAAGTAATCAATGACTTTCTCTGCTGCTCGTTGAAGTTCTATTTATTTCGAAAAAAGTTGTTATCGAGTTGTCTCCTTCAATGGATGAAAATGAAGCTATTGAGCCTGTGAAATTTGTCCTTTCAAAAGAGCTGAGAAGATCACTCAACGCAGAAGTTTTGTGTTGTTTCCAACATTTGGGGTCCGAAGATAAAATGAAGCGACCATATATGGCTAAGACTGGATCAGCTTCTGAAAAGCTCACCACTATCAGAAGTATGAAGGAAAGTTCGCTATTTGGAAACGTGGATCGGCCACTAAAAAGACGTCAAAGCCTGCTCCTTGTGTTGTTGCAACGTATGTGCTGCATGCAAAAAAGGAGGAAACTGCTCGAGCTTGATTTCTCAACTGTTGTAGATGAAGCAGTTGAAGATAAAGTTGCCAAAGTTGAAGCTATTGAAATTGAGATGGCGGTGGTGCAAGCTGCTGAAAGCAAGGTGTATGTTGAGGAGCCAAATATCATCCAAGCTGCTAATAATAGAATATATACAAGATAACATTATAACACAAAATTTAAAAACATAAAATGCAAGATTGTTCACGATAATTAAATCTTTTTCATGCCTAAATTTCATTAGAAAGAAAAAGATGAAGACGGTGAGACATAATGTGAATTCCCGTCATCGGATTTCACTATTTAAAATTACATATCTTGTATTTCGTATTCGTAGGTTCGATGCTTTTTTATTTATGGTGTATCGTTTTCTTTATTTTTTTATTTATTATATATATATATAAGTAAAAGGATGAAAACACCTTTAATGAACTAAACATAATTCTACAAGGTCGTATTTGATCCTTATATATTTTTCGACTTATCTTTATATATTTGGATAATACTCGTCGATACGAATACGTGAGCGCAAACGGAATGTAATTTGAAATTATAACAAAGAAGTTATAGACGAGCAAAAACATGGGTGAAATGGTCATTTAACGATTATCTAGACGGCTCCAGATTTGCTGGAGCAACAATCTGGAAGCCACGTGTGTTGCTGTGATGGAAAGAAGAGAAGTGAAAGGAGGGAAAGATGGGCCAATCAGAATAAAACAAGGAGGGGAAAAGAGAGAAGGGAGAAAAGAGGTGAACCAGCCAACCCTACTCATCCCTTTGACCCTTTTTGACCCGTTTGACTCGGCCCCTGACCCGATTTCTACAGCCGACTTCCGACGCCATCTTCGGCATTTCTCTGGTGAATCACAGCCCAAGGCCACTTGGAAACAACTCAGCATCAACCTCTCTTCTATATTTACCCAAAAAATCGAAAAGATGAGCCTCGATTTCATGAAGAACCACACCGGTAGGTGCTAATGGTACCTTGCCGGTGATCCACCATTTTTGAAACGTTCTCCTTTAATCACCACCCCCATCTTGAGCCCAAGAACAAACCCCAAACAAGTTTGGGGGCGGTGGACCACCGGAGAGTACGAATTGAAGTACACGTATTTCTTGGGTTTCAGACGAATCGAGGTGGTTTTCAGGTGTTTCTCGGCCAAATTGGACTTCAGCCTAGGTATTAAAGTTCTTCCCCTTGTTGTGCTCTACATTCCTACAAAATTTGGTAATTTTTGGATTAGGTGAATTTTCTGGCGAGTTGGGACGGCCGGCCGCTGCATGCGGCATCACGTGGCCCGATGAGCCACTTGACCCTTCTAGGCTAAATTTGATACCCTGATTCTATACGTGACATCCGATGGACAAGATCCCATCGTTCGAACATAATTTCGTTAGGGTATGCCTTTTGATCATTATAACCATCGACAATCTGATCGTTAGATCGTCACCAAACTTTAATGCGTTATAGCACGTAATATTTAAGGACATTAGAAACTGATGGATCAGGAATCCAACGTATGGATCTTGATGAATTGAATTATTAAGTTTGTAAAACTAATTGTTGACTGTCACCAAATTCTAGCAATTGGCGAAGATTCGACCATTGGATCGTTTCGAAATTTTAGGATATTGTTCTAGAAAACTAATGAGACTCTTGGAAAATTACGGATCGGTAATCTGTAGGCGGATATTCTAGATCGAATTACGTAGGGTTGTGGACCCCCACTGTTGACTTTTAGTCAACATGCCTCGAATCGTTTTAAATACTAAAATTAGTACTACTAGAGACTAAGTGAAGTTTAGTGGGCCTACATTGATTAGTGAGTGACTTTAATAAATGTGATATGGTTATTATCCTGGTTTTGTATTTAGTATCCTTTATGGATATGACTTGGTTTTATAAATGTGATTTCTAGCTAGTATAATGTATTTTTACATTTGGCCATTGATCTATTGTTATGAAATGTGATTTGACTTGTGCATTGGGAATATTAGTGAAATGTGATTTGAAATGCATGTTGGATTGTTTGGTAAATGTGAGGGCTAGCAGCGAACAATTAACCCATTGTCATGGGGATTTGTTGCTTCGATATCATTTCATTTCTTGCTTCGTTAATCCATTCTAAATTAGCACTTGTGCTTGTTTCATTTCGTTGACCTTCGTGAATTGAGTAACTTGATTCGTGTCTTGTTTCTTTATAAATAATAAATTATGTTTGACCTATAACCTTTTGGCCCCCTCGGTTGGTGATGGTTTTTTGTCATGGGGATATATTTGGCCTATAGCTCTTTGGCCCTTTCGGTTCAAGATGGTATGAAATATAACATGATACTGTTCATTAAAATATAATTTTTTTGAGGACTATAGGGCTAAAGAGAGTTATCTAGCTCTCAATCAGTTGGAGATGGCCTAATCTAGTTCAATTTGTCTTGTGAAAAAAAAAAAAAAAATTTGTGTTACTCAAAAGTTTTGCGAGCCGAACAAATTAATGTATAAGATTAACTTATTTTTTATCGAATCAAACATAATTTTGAATTGTTTCTTTAACGAGTCGAACGCGTATCTCAATTTGTGTACAAGTTCATGTTGGTTATATATCAATTTACGATCACATATCTCAGTTACTTGCGAATTACTCCTCCAAAAATTGTTTCTTATTATATCCAACAACGAGTCGCACTCTGTGGATTATAATAAAATAGTCGACGACTCAACACGTCTGGAATGAATCGGTTGTTAAGACTTTTCAACGCCATGGTCATTTTCATGAGTCTCCCGTGAGAAGTAATAAATTGGAAGACTCTCTTTTTAATACTATTTTCACACCCATTATTTTATAGTATCCACTTTATTTGTGTTCATTTAATCTGGCAGAGTGTTTTTTTTATTGAAAGCAACAGAAATAAATATTATGAAAATAGCAAGGTTAGAGTCTTAGAGAAACTTTTATAACAGTAAATTGTCATGATAGTTAAGGTTATTATTTTTAATTTATTGTGTTTAATGTTTATATGCTTTGCCTTTTTTAATTTACAATTTTGTAGTATTCATTTTCACTTATAAATGAGAGATTTTTTAATCAAATATTATGAATAACAAGTTCGATACTAATTTATTTTTATGTTATTAACTGCAAATATATCGTTGCGTAAGAAAATAAAATCGTTAAATTATTTATAATAAATAAATATAAAAGTAAAAAGATCAGAAAACTTTTAGAGTCAGTGATGTGGTTGTTGGTGAAAGGCGTGTCAATTAAGCCAAAATCACACAAATGAATTAGTGAGAGGGAAGTTTCTGATCACATGCTAGGAGTCAAACATTGGTCCCAATTATTGTGACATCTTTGTATTCTTCAAAGATATTCAACTTTTAGGTTAGAGAAAATAAGAGCTCTATGTTTCGTATAAAAACTACGGAAAATGATCATCGAGATCTTTTTTCTAGGATTTCGAAGATTTTGTGATCGTGATTATTCATCGTGCGGTCATAAATTATTTAAAATTTAAAATTTAAAATTAAATATAAATAGTACTTAACGAAAACTGACCGCACAATATATAATGAACGGTCACGATCAGAGGATCCGGTGAGGATCCCTAGGAAAAGGATCTGGTGAGGATCCTTTCCAATAGTACAGTCCTCATCCTGGATGTTTAGAGCTCTTGCTTGTGAGAACGGCAAATCTTTACCTTGAACATTTTGAAAGGTTCAATCTTTTGGGGTGTGTCAATTGTCAATCATAGTTCTCATCCTAGATAATAACAAGATGCTTGTGTTCATGGAAACCCTCAACTATAGTTTTCTTTTTGCTTTTCTATTCCTTATATTGTTGAAAATGATTGAAATAAACAAAACCATATTCAATAATTTTCCTTAGGTGCTGTTTTGTATTTGGAACTTTCTTTTTGTACTTTACAATATAGATTGGATTCTGAGAAGGAAATCCGTTATCAGGTCGAATTATTTTAAGATTTAAAAATGTAAGAATCCAATCTAATCCGTTAAGTCATCAAGATTGACCATAATTGAATTTGATTTGTCTTCTTGGATGCACTGGTTGAAATTTTAAGCAGAACTTACTTCTAAATGGGAATGGTTCACGATTTTCTCAGCCATAACTATAGTTGTCAAAATGTATGGACTGCCTAAGTTGTTGCTTGTTTGTGTCACCTGGAAAAGTGAATCATTTTTTGCGAACTACTACTTGTTGGTTGTCCATTGTGTGATATGTCATGCTTTGAAAATTCCCTATAGACTTTGAGTCTCTTACTGTGGCTGTCCTATATTGCTGAAATTGAGTAGCTTAATTTGCTAAAAAAAATAAATTGCGATCTATGTGATTCATTTCATTCGATGTTTTGCTGTCCATTGAATTCCCAAGTCTCCAATATCTTCGTAGTCCTAATATAATGCTGTCATGATCGCGCCATCATGCATATGATGGAACAATTATTTTTCTTTTCGTTTCTTATAGGGCCACTAAGGAACTATATAATCCTCTATCTTCTTCATGTGTATATGGACCCATCAATAATCCTCTTTATATAATATTTTACTCATAATTTTACTAATCACTAATCACGAATTTGATTAAAATGAAACTCCAAATTTGAGTTGGAAAATATTTGACTTAGGTCATGACATAAGTCATTCCTCATTTTATGACGATCCGACATCATTTTTTTATACAAATGTTATACCATAATTGTTCATTTTATTTATTTATTATTTAGTGATTTCGTTTGAAAATTTCATTTAATTTAGAAACCGGTTTAGCCATTCATGTACCAACAAACAACAATTATGGTAACAAGTAAATAAACAATTTTCAATGAAACAAATTTTCTTTTAGAAATGATCATAAAAAGAATGGACGGTCCCAATTATGGCGCTTGTATAGTCATATAAGTTTTAGTATCCCAAACCTAACCTGGTATTTGGAACCAACTTTTCCTCTTTTGCTCACGTCTTTACGAGTAGCCCAATTACTTATAAGCATATGTAAGGTCTCTCTTTGCATCAATGTGTGATTCATTTTCAACACGCCCCCTCACGTATGAGGAATTTTCAAGCCTAACACGTGAACAACACAACTCGGGTGATATGTGTGGCCGTTAGGAACCTGCTCTGATACTAAAAAGAAAATTAAGGTTTTACCATAAAACCAATTAGCAATATAGAAAGTAGTTAAACTACTTATAAGCACATGTAAGATTCTTCTTCTTACCAATATGAGATTCATTCTCAAAACTTTTTACAAGAGTGTAGGAATAGTTACAAGACATGAACAACTAACTCTCGTATACTATTCTTTTATTTTTCCTATACTTTTGTCCGTTTGAACCATAAACAATTCCTAACTCGACTACGTGACTCCAAAGTTTTATTATATGTGTATTTTTTACGCGTTGATTCGTCTCGTGTTGTTAACTTGTTGCTCCAAATAAATTAAAAGGAGGTCGGCCGTCTTTTGTGAGTATTTTTCTCCCGTATGTGACCACTTTATCGGAATTCCAAGCACATAGCTGCGGAAACACGTTTGGTCCTAGCAGAAATGCTCTCCTAAGGTAGTAATTGGTACAGTAGCAAACTTTGTGCAGGAAGAAACTTGAGTAAATTACACAAAATTACTTTAATTATAGATCGAACAATAATCTCATATATTATATTTTAAAAATTATAATGTGATGCCTTATCTTACGAATTTGTTGCAATGTTAGACCTCTATTAAAAATTTTGTTAATTTATCTATTAACTGCTGAAGTGACAAGTTCCATTATCTTGCCCAATTGAATTAAAAAATTAAAAAATCTCTTCCAATTAGCTCTCTCCATTTTGACAAAAAAAAAAAAAAAAAAAAAGTCTCTCTCCCTCCCTCCAGCTCTCGTTTCTCCCAATCCGCTATTTCCCCGAGCCACCGAGTGAAACTCGACCCTTAAAACCTGCTGACTCGCCACTGCAATCGTCGCACCTGCTCATTACCAGACCACTTGCACCCCCCCATCACTTGCATGACCCACTGCTGCCGCACTTGATCTGTGATGCCCATAACCTGCACCTTTGCCAGAACGCAACCAATCCCGAACCACCATGATCCGCACCTACTGCTGCTTGACCCATCGCCAACCCGCGCCTACCTGACCACCTGCTGTCTGCAATCTGTACCCCCTATTTGAAAGACAAACACGATGTGTCTCCTCCGGCGAATCTAAGGCACTTCGATGATCAATCTCAAGATTCGCCGTCGCACATCGATCCCATTTCTCCGTTGAAATCTCAAATCCATTTTTATTTCCTCGATTTGTTAGATTTAGATTGCGTTTGTTATCGACTAGCTTCGATCGCATTGAATAACGGCACCGCTAGGATCGGCCATCACGCCGTCGTCTGGGTTTGCGGGCCTGGGGGGGGGTGTTTGGGTTTGCCCTTCGACTCAGCGGAAAACCGTCGAATAGCTACCTCCGGTGAGGTTTCAATTTGTTCTTCGAGTTCGCCGTCGACAGAAGGGAGGGAGGAGAGACAAGAGAGAGAGAATTGGAAGAGAATATTTATATTTAATTTATTTTTAATATTTAATTACTTTTTTTTTTAATATTTAATTTTTTTTAATTCAATTGAGTAAGAGAGGGTCACATCAGTAATTAACAAACAAATTAATAATTTTTTTAACAGAGATTTAATATTGTAATAAATTTGTAAAATAAAATATGTTATTGTAATTTTTAAAACATGAAACATAAGATTGTGATTCGATTTATAATTAAAATTAATTTTGTGTAATTTACCCAATAAACTTTGTGCAGGAAGAAACATGGTGAATTCATAACGCTTTTTGAGCTGACATGAGCACGAATGTGTGAGTCACCCCCATTGTGATACATGCTCGATCTACGTGATTAAGACCACGGTTGTGATCAGTTTGGCAATTAGCATTTTACTAATTGGCTAGCTAGGTAGGTTAACCAAAAAGAAAAAACAGAAAAACACCTGCCAACCCTAAGAGACCACTCTAATTGGAGCTGGTTTTAAATACCAACCGGCTGGTTCATCCTTACTGGGTGGCTTCTAACCATTTATTTTTTTAATGACGTTTTTTGTTAGAAAAATGCTAGATAGTTATGCTTTAAATCATATTTTGTAAACCACATGATATGGTTGTCTTTCTTCTTTAATGATTTGAAAAAGAAATCAAACCATTAAATGTCACGACATATTTCTCTCTATTGCATCAACCCTGATCTATTGGGTTGTGTTCTTCACTTTCAAATCTTGTATTTGTGCCCTGGGTTAATTGTTACCCATGAAAGATATTTCAATTCTCAAAAAAAAAAAAAATAAATAAATAAATAAGAGTCACCTAAACATGCAACCAAACGTACATGTTTTCACATGCACTACATGATATGAACGAAGCGTATACATTAAATAATATGGTCATAAAGTTTAGAGGGCAATAATAGAAAAGATTTTTCAATGTGATCAGTATACGGGATGGTACATCATATGTCACTATATATACAAATGGTGGGATATGTATGCTAAAAAATTAATAACTTAAAACATAAAATTTTTCACCACTCATACTAAAACACGTGGTGTACCACTTGTATTCCCGTTACAACTAAAAATTTCTCCAATAATAAAGCAGGTGTCAGCCACAAAAATTAATACACAAGGATGAGTCGGGCTAATCATTTTCATAATAATATTAATATATAACAGAATACGAGGCTATAATCTAAAGTCAAAGGAAACATTAAATTTCCTAGTTTTTAAAATAGGTATTGCTCATCCAAAGATAATGCTTGATTATCATATGGCCTCAGTGTTTATCTATGGACGAAACTTGAAATCAAATAAATCTTGCAAGAAGCATGCACAGTATGGAGTAAATCTGCCCAGGCAAAGAATGTACAGTACATCCCTCATTTTTCGTATATATTTAACATCTATCTCTAGCACAGACGTGAAAACAAAAAATTAAAACATATACATGATTATCGAACGAGCCTTCAACTTTGAAACTTAATTTTCAAAGTAATAATTATAAGCCATAAGAAATGTATATCTCGACACAATGGAAAGGACCTATGCATTATAGGCAGCTTCAAAGGATGAGAATACTTATTTCGCTTTTACTTTTTCTGTTGATTAGCCACTAGTTTTGATCGATCGAGTCGTAACGTCTCTTAAAATGAAAATTAAAAGGTTTATTCTCTTTAAAAAAGAAAGATTATAATATTAACGATTAATTTAAGTTACTTGACCATATTCTTTACTTTTGTGCCCCTTTTCCTTATAGAAAGATAAATTTGCGATTGCAAATACCAGAGGCTAAGTTCCATCCTGCATCGCAATCACTAGCACCTAAACCTATTTTTAACCTTGTAAGTTGTGACCATGATGATGATATTCCCAACTTTGGACATTATTTGGTACTTGATGTGATCGTATTCAATGGCGGATTTATATATGAAGTTTTCTTCTCATATTAAGTTGCTGAAAATTTGAAAGCTTGAACGACAATTTGGCTAGTTATTCTTAACTACTTATTGTATCTGAGTCACTTTGAAGCATATGTCAAGCATCTTGTCTCCACAATAGCTATGCTTAAGAAGAGGATATCCAAAGAGCATTGTGAAACTTCATGCTTAATTAGCATAATAGTTGGAGGTGGTGGCACTTGCATATAATATGACTCCTATGTGGATTCATCAGTAATTTGATGGTGTATATTAGATTAGAAAAGTTTTAAACTGTTCTCTTTAATACATAAAATATCGAGAGATGAAGAATCGAAGCAAAGATTTCCGACGTAGAGATGAATATCTTAACCTCTAGACTTCCAATATCCTTGTAATTATGAAATGGTTACTAGTTACAAAAAGAAAATCAAGGGAAGGCTACAATAAAGCAGATCATTATTAATTTTATGTGATTATTGTGAGTGTTACATTCATTTCATATGTGACCTTCAACTCCCCCACTAAGATGTTCTGCATCCATGTGCTAGACTTTTTAAACAATTTTGGTATGGCCATGCATGCATGGAAGTCATTCTTGAGGGCTATGGTTTAAAGTAGAGCCTCCTTCCTACATCTTTCTTTTAAATCGCTCGTTCTTCACCTTGAATCAAAACCCCACACAGTGAAAAGTTTCCCACTTTCACCTTAAAAGACTCCATTTTCCAAATTGGAGTGCCATTTCTTCTTTCAAAGTTTAATTTGTTTCAGTGTTGAGTGCCCACACCCAGAGGATTTAGTGGGGAACATAATGAAAAGTGGTGAACCCAAAATTATCACGCCCAACTACCAATATTGCTATGATGCTATTCATCCAATATCCATCCCTATCGTTCGTTAATTTTTACCCTTTTAACAAACCCTCGCTAGTCGGTACTTGATATTGTTTGTGGTTCCTGGAAAGTCCCAGACCTGACTACTTGGTAATGCTAGGAATTATATCAGTGATGCAGTGGATTTTGCTTCATGATTTATGTTTTTTCCACCTGGGTTGGCTGATGCACATCCTTCTGTCTTGAGAAAGGCAAATGCACTGAATATGATCTTAAAAGTTGAAAAGAGCATCCACTACATATTGTCTTTTCAGCTGTCTAATGATAATTTTGTCTAAGAAATAGATACTGCAAGAGACTTGTGACTCAAGGTTTTAAGGCTATTCAATTCTGCGCTCGAGTTTTATGTTCGAATTCCCCCTCGCTAGAAGCTGACATTAGGTGCTGAATAATCAGTCCACACATGTGGTGGGGGTCGCAACCTCAGGTGTTCGATATAGTTGATGGACCTATATATGGTTCTATTTCTTGGTCAAAACCCTCGTGAAAATTGGTGGCCAAACAGAAAACTTAGATATTTTTGTCTGGAGATAAAAGGCCCAACTTTTCTCAATATGTGACCCTAGGTTCATGGAGATGATCAACAGTAATGTACTGTCGTGACCATATCATCTAGAGGGAGGCAACATGATATATAAAGATGTAGATGTTAACTACAGTGCAAAAGATAAGATTGGTACAAAAAAAGATGGTGGAGAGAGAAAAAAGAGACAAAGATCGAAGGGGACAATGAAATCTCCTGAATTGATATTATCTGATATAATAGTTTTTGCTAGTTATATATATAACCCACATTAAGAGCAACCTAACAAACTTCTAACAAATCTAAAAACTCAATATATCAAATGATGTTATTTGTCCACTGCATCCAACATACCAGATAGTAAAACATGTCACTTAATAGTGTAAACAGAGAGAGAAGCAGCAATCTTGGAGAGGAAGAAAGTATAGTTGGAGACAGAGAAAGTACATTTTTGTATTGAATGAATACTAGTTACACTTATACACTATGTATATATCTAGTTACATTGCTTAACTACTAAGCTAATACAAGGCTCTCAAGATATTGACACTTGTCACAATCTCAACACATAGAATCCTAACCAACTTAACTACCTCACACACATGCACATATTATAGTTATCATCCTCCCTCAATCTCAAAGTGAGGCTTCCTGAGTTTGAGATTGTAACAGTGTGTATGGTACAAAGGAATAGACAAACCCTTTGTAAGAATATCAGTAAATTGTTCATTCCAGGAAACAAACTGCACTTGCAAAAGCTTCTTTGCAACCCTCTTTCGGACAACATGTACATCAACCTCAATATGTTTGGTCATCTGATGCATAATTGGATTATAAGCAAGGGTTATGGCAGATAGATTATCACAAAACAGTGTTATTGGACAAGAAACATTAATTTGCATAAATTGGAGAAGTTGTTTGATCCAATCAATTTCTGCTGAAGTACTTGAGAGTGCTCGGTATTCAGCCTTTGTAGATGATCGAGAGATTGTATTTTGTTTCTTAGAGGACCAAGAAATCGGTTTTGGCCCTAGAAACACAACTAAACCGGTGGTAGACCTTCTGTCTTTAGGATCTCCAGCCCAGTCAGCATCACTAAATGCATGAAGATCAAAGTCTCCTTTGCTAAACTGAATTCCAAGCTTAGTAGTACCCTTCAAATACCTGAGAATCCTCTTCACAGCAGCATAATGAGAATCCATATGACAATGCATGAACTAACAAACCTGATGAACTGAGAATAAGATATCAGGCCTCGTGAAACTGAGGTATTAAAGAGCACCCATAATACTCCTATAAAGAGAGGGATTATTGAAAGGATGTCTATCATCTTTCAATAACATGTTATATGGTAAGCAAGGTGTTGAACAAGGTTTAGAATGAACCATGTCTGCCTTAACCAACAAATCATAAACATATTTAGATTGAGAGAGAAACATTCCACTTGCATTCTATGTGATTTGAGTCCCAAGGAAATAATGGAAAGGACCTAAATCTTTAATATCAAATTCCAATTTTAGCTCTTGTTTGCATAAAGTGGATGTTCATATGAGGAATAGGAAGAATAACTTGCAAATTGTCAGGTTGAAACTCATTATGTATGGCAACACCATTGTCACTAGGAATCTTAGAAGTAGAATCAGTAAAGCCCTTAGAGCATGACCCATTTTGAATCTCAGGAGCCACATGAAATGAATAAGATGATTGCTGACATGTGGATGCAGTAATGGAATGTAATGAATTGAGAGTACCAGTTTGTTGATCAGAATGTGGAGGTGGCATAGTATCAGGCATAGTAGGTGTCCTAAATGATAGGAGGGACACTATATGGTTGTCACCATTAACTAATATGGATTGAGATGATGATGAGACCACAAATGTAGAAGTGGATTTGATGGAGACATGACATTTAACAAATAAGGTAGGATATGGGAATTTTGACTCATCAAACACTACATGTCTGGAAATATAAAACTTGGTATGAATAATATCATAACAAATGATCCCCTTGTATCTGGAAGCATAGCCTAGAAAAATGCATTTGGTTGTCTTGGGTTGTAATTGGTATTGTTATATGGTTTTAATAATGGAAACATTGAGCAACCAAATATTTTGAGATGTTGAATATCTGGAACACTATTAAACAACAGTTCAAAAGGAGATTTATTATGAAGCGTATGTAAAGGCATTCGATTTATAAGGTAGAGAGCAGTTTGGCAAGCAAAAGACCAGAAAATTGGGGGTAAGAAGGCTATTTCCAATAGAGTTATAGCTGTTTCAATGATGTGTCTATGCTTCCTTTCTGCTAAACCATTTTGCTCAGGTGTGTAAGGGCATGACAATTGATGTTTAATTCCTTTTTTCCAATAGAAACTTTTGAAATGGTTGACTAAGGTATTCTCCTCCACCATTACTCTATAATGTTTTGATGGAAGTGACAAAATGATTGGAGACAAAATTATAAAAACCAACAAAAGCAGAGAAAACATCACTTTTATTGATAATGGGAAACAACCAATAATGTCTCCTGCAATCATCAATGAATGTCAAATACTACCTAAACCCATCTATTGAATTACAAGGAGATGGACCACATACATCACTATGAAGGACTTGAAAGGGGTGTAGAGACTTAGACACAGAATTGACAAAGGGCAATTTACAAAATTTGTCTTCTAGATTTGTATGACACATCACAAACAATGAACCAAGTAATACAGACACATTACACTTATTTAACATGAGAGAAATCATAGAGTTGGAAAGGTGACCTAATCTATTATACCAGAGACTAGAAGATACTTAATGCCTAAGATAAGCAGTCCGAGCATGAGAAAGGACAACACTAATCCTTGCTAGAAATGGTATTAGGTATAATCCATTACTGCATTGGCCTTGAAAGAGAATCCTCCTTGTGGCTTTGTCCTGGATCCAGAAACAGAAAGCATCATATATCAACAAACAATTATTATCTAAGCATAGTTTATGCACAAATAAAAGGTTCTGAGATAATCCAGGAACACAAAGTACTGAATTAAGTTCAAGGGTTTGAAAGAAGTATAAAGAGTGGAGGAACCAATATGAGATATTAATAAACCTGCACCACTCGCAGTTTGAATGGTTTCATTGGTAGGATATGAAGATGCCAATGACAAATTACTCAAATCAGCAGTCATATGTGAAGATGCTCCAGAATCAGTGAGCCAAAGTTGTTAAGGAAGAGCAATTGGTTCATGATGTAGTGATGGAGAAACATGCATAGCTTTTGGAGCTTGAATGGAAATGTTAGAGTTCCCAAAATGACAATATTTAGTACTGTGATTTTTCTTCTTACATATTTGACAACCCTCAGAAACTGTACTATCAGAATTCCTCAATTTGTAGGTAATTAGGTGTCCAAACTTGCCACAAATTTGACAAGATGTACTAGAAAATCCATGTTGCCTTGGTGGAGAAACCAAGAATGTCAGGAGCTGGATTCACATTATAATTTCCATAGGTGGACTTGGAATTTCCAAAATGAGACTGAGAATTGTACTAAAATTTTCCTTTGTTTTTGTTTTTTACTATAGTTTGGCTTAAACCCTGAATTACCAGAAGAATAAAAAGTTAACTGAGAAGAACCACCATAGGAATTACCATTCGAATGATTCTCAGCTTTGGAAGAGTCACCATAAGGCTTGGAGTCACTGCCATTATTTCGACCATAGCTTCCTCAACAAGTAACTGAGATTTGACATCTTTCATGGAAATAACATCCTCACGGCCTCGAATAATCGATCTCAGAGTATTGTATTTAGAAGAGAGACCATTCAAGGTCAAAACAACAATATCATCGTCATTGAATTGACCTCCAACAGCAAACAGATAATCACGAGCTTCTTTAATGCATTGCAGATATAATGAAATTGAATCGGTACCTTTCTTGATGTTTTGTAACTCAAATTTCATCTGAAAGATTGTAGCTTGAGTGACAAGAAAATTGTTCTTTAAGATGCAACCACAATTCATAGGCACTTAAACTACCAATTGCACAAGAAACTACTGAAGGACATAAAGTAGTTGTGAGTAATTGCATCAATGCCTGATTGTGCATTTTCCAAATCTTGAACTCATCACTTTCAATTGAAGAAGAAACATCACTTGAAGAGACAGTTGAATCCCTATAAGTAGGCATATTGAGTCGAGTAGGACAGGGATGAGACCCATCCACAAAACCAATAAGACCATGACTTTCAAGAAGCAATTCGATCTAGAGATTCCAAGTAAGATAATTGGAATCATCCAATTTGACAATCACAAAAGAATAGATTGTTGATATGAGAGACGTTATAGGAGATTGAAGAATTTGCAGTTGAGCAGAAGTCACCATTGTAGAAGAACAAGGAAGAAACCCATATGAAAATTTCTCTGAGAAATTATAACAAACACTTGGTGTGCAAAGAGGAAGATGCACCCAGTCGAAGACGTAGAGAGCAATCAAGATCCCAAGAAGAAGAAGAAGATCGATTAGTGATCACAAATAGTGAGCTGAAGTAGAAAACCAAGATCAAGAAACTGTCAAGCTGAAGCTTTTCAGGCGAAAGATACCATATCAACAGAGAGAGAAGCAGCAATCTTGGAGAGGAAGAAAGTATAGTTGTAGAGAGAGAAAGTATATTTTTGTATTGAATGAATATTGATTACACTTA